>NW_010120351.1:0-61447 GCF_000699245.1 Pterocles gutturalis
CGGAGGGGCTGCGTTCCCCGGGCTGTCTGCGGCCCCGGGAGGGGGCGGCGGGAGGCGTCCGGGCTGAAATGGGCCCCGGCAGCGCGGCTCGGTGTTTTGAGAGGGGAGGAAAAAAGTTCTGATGACTTTCTTGGAAAAAGTGCTATAATCATCAAGTTATTATTGATTTGTGTGTCGGGAGAAGTGGTCTCGGTTTTATTTGTGCGGTTCTTGGTCTTCATCCCCCGATAGTTTTGGGTTTGATGGTTTTATTAGCACCGGGGCTTGCCCCGCTCGGTCTGGTGGCCCGGTGTCACGGAACCCGCAGTAACGCCTACTGAAATGCCGTCGGTAGAAAATTTGCTTTCGGACACAAACTTTTATGGACAAAGCATAAATTATGGAAGCTTTCTAAAAGCCTGAAAATAGCTGAGGGACTTTTCACATTTGTTTTTAATCTCTTGTCACTCGGAGATCTTTTATATTAGTCGTATTAATTTTCTATTACATTTCCAAAGCAGATTGAGATAAGGGCTTTAAAGTAAACAGGAAGACTTTCAATTAGTTGTGGCTAATTCTGTTCAATTGCCTCGTCTGGAGGTCATGCTGCTTTACTCATGAAATGTGGATGGCTGTATTGACACCATATGGAACTGAACACAGGAATGGCTCTGGGAGGTGAATATTTCCAGGAGGGGTATAGGAAAGTGTGAGGGGAAAGAAATTTTTTTTTTTTTCTTTTGGCTTGTGTGATGGAAGCATACGAATCAAATACCGGATCTGCTTTACATTCAGCAACTGGCTTTGCTTCCTATTAAATTTCATCCCTTCTGTTCTTTTGAACTGTTTCAGTACACTCACATAAGTTTTCTCACAAAACCTAAGGCTTTTTTGATACTAAGTTAAGCTTCGTAGCTTAGTTTCTTAGCTTAGCTTACTTTAGCTCTGTTAAAATTCAGGTGTGACAGCATGCTGAACAAAAAAAGAAAAAACGACAGGAAAAAGCACAGAACTTTCATTTATAGAGTTACTTTAAAAACCATTGTGCATTAGCAGTAATCCAAATTTGTCTTTTCCACTTATGTTGCAGAGAGACAATAAAACACATTGCAGCGCTTTTTTGTTAGCACAAGGGGGGGTTTTCTAATTAGAATTCCCTTGGTAGTGTAAATTGTCCTTATGTAAGTTCACATTCCTTTAAAAGTGTCAGAAAATAAGTTCCACTTGAATAAATAAGCTTTGGTCTCTTGTAAGACACCCTGCTGTGATTACCCATTGGACAGCTGTGTCACTCTCAAAACTCACAGGAGTACATCTTTGTAGGTGTCACCAAACCATGTGGTCTGGCTGCTTTTGTGTAAATATTTCTTTTGTTTGTGTCAAATGCCTTAGAAGTACCCTGCTCTTTCTTCCTTCCCCTCTTCTTAATAAGAGAACAAGAAAGAGCTGGAGTTGTCTGTTACCTCCACCTACCCCGGTACTTGGAGCAGAGATTGCGCAATCTGTAAGATTATAATGCGTTTCAGTTTTACATACTCAAAAAAAGGTTTGAATAGCCTGGATTATTGTTGCAGCAAACTGTATGCTTACAAATTGTAAAGGACTGTTTATTCATTTTATTGGTATGTGTTTGCTGTGTTTTCCGTGGAAGTCCATAACAAGTATAGCCAAAGGCTAGTAGTTCAATTGCAGGCTTTCCAGTCCACTTTAGAAAACAACAACTATTACACCATATTCTCAGCCTATGCAGATGACATCTCCCAAGGAGGAGTGTGAAAGCTTTTGTGCTGGAGAAGGTCTAGGCCCGGATTCATCTTTACGCCGTAGTCTGCCCACCTGTCTGCTTGCCCAGATGGAGAGCGGGTCTGATGAAGTTGGCTTTCTGAAGCTCTGTTTCACTCATTCCTGACTTTTGTGTTCAAATCCCCTGGTGAAATAAAACGAGAGTGTCTAATATGGAAAGGCCGCGTGACGGCAGGGTGGACAAGGAGGGAAATAAGAAAATGAGCCAAAGTACTGAGTTATGTACCCTTCTTTTTGGTGGCAAGTATGAGACTACTATTTTGAATGGAAATGGCTTCACAAAATGGGGTGTAAACAGGGTATAATTGCCAGTGTTAGCGTGATTTGAGCCAAAAATACCATCTTCTGTAGCCCTGCCTTCATGGAAGATAATAACAGTCTGCTGAGAACTGCTAAACATTTGTAGTGGCTTTGTGTATAAATAGTTTTGAAATTAGATTTCAATTTACTTCCAGGATGTGTGTCCTGAGATTGCAAGAATGTGGCTTTGTTAGAGCGGGTGTAGCAGAGCTGGAGGCGGAGGGAGGGAGGGAGGAAGAGTGTTGAGCATTGGCTGGTGTCCTCCATGTGTGCAAACTCCCGGTGGCACTGCCCTACCCCTTGCCAGGTTCACCGAGGAATGCTAAAACTGTCGGTGGGGCAGGAGGGAAAGTCTGAAAGATGGTTTTCACTTGTGTTTGTATTACATCTTTAGTATTTACATTTTATAAATCCTCTAGTTCTTTACCAGAATTGCCAGAAAAAAAGGGCCGTATGGTTTTCACAGCTGTTTTTCAATATTTTCCAGACTAAGACTTGAACATAGCAAGCTGATTTATGAGTCACTTTGGATCAGTGTCTTAAAACAGCTACAGCCTGCCTTTTTGTTTTTCAGCTCTCATGATTTCTGCTGAATTAGCAGCTCTATAGGCCCCAGTGGGACTGATTAAGAAGCTGTTGCTGGATTTGCATTTTAAAATTTGACTTGGGGCTCAGGTTTCTGAGTTCTCTGAGGAAGAAGATGATAATTCTGACTAAGTGTTGTAAATTAAGAGTCTAAAACTTATATTTACAAAATGTGTAAAGAAACACTCGCCTGTTCCCTTTATGCATTGGGCCTTTCAATTTTTTGTTGCACAAACACTGATGTTCAGAGTTAGGTTTCTGCTTTCTAATGCAGAGACTTGTGAGTTTCGAGAGATGGTCATACAAACATAGAGGAATATAGCAAGCAGTTTCTTTCATAAAATGGGTTCTTAAAGGGCCTCAAAAACCAGGCCATGATTTTTCAAGTGGAGGCAATTCTGCTTAAACGTTCAATCACTTTTATTAGAAATCTGAGGTGAAGAACAGGTATATATACTTTTTATTGTTATAAAGAATTTCTTAATATACATCTGGTTTCTGAAGTTTGTGAGTGCATTCACTGTTATATCTTAAATGGCTTTTGAAATTCCAGTAGCAAAAGTAATCATAGAGTTTTTCTGCCCACTTGTAATGTGGTTTTAACAGACAGGGAAAATTCAGAAATTGGAAAGGCATAGTAATAATCTTAGTGTTTTAACATTGTCAGTTGCATTTCTGTGAAGGAAAAATACTGATTCATTTTCAAACCTTTTCTTCATACTTGTTTTAAGCGATGTTGAGAAATACATTGGTCTGGAATGGATTTGTAGCTTTGCAACAGGGATGACAGATTTTTGTATTTAAAAAAATGCCTCAGATCAGTGCTTTTAAGTTTCAGAAACTTCTATAGGTTTAAGCTTCACTTAGAATAATAATAAAAGAGAAACACTTTAACTTTTGGTTCACTTCCAACCACTCTGATTTAAGTTAAATTTTTAACTTGTAACGCTTTTTTCCCTGAAGTTTCTTATGCCAGTAGGGCCGAAATAACGTTTAATAAAATATTTATGAATCATATTTTATCCAACAATTGGTAGGCAAGCGTGTACACAGCTGTGTGAAACAGGCGATTCAGTGTTGTCTGGAGGCTTTTTGTTGTTGTTTTGCTTTGGGGTTTTTTTTGCAACTTGTGTTTGACAACCTGCTGTAAGTAAACCAGGAATGAAGAATTTGTATGTATGTCTGTATGTATGCATTTTTAAAGTAGGTGCTATGTGGAAAATCTGAAGGAATCTTTAGTGTTAAAAACAAACACAAAAAAGTAGTTTGAAACTAGTGTAAGTTGTTACACTCACGGTTGCCTTTATAGACTCCAGATGGATGTGAGCTTGAGCTATGAGTGAAAGTGTCTGGCTCCAGTGTGGTGATCATGCACAGCAGTGGTTGTAATTGCAGGATTTTTATAGTTTAAGGACTCTGCCAGATTTTTTTTTTTTTTTTTTTTTGTTAACGTGTTATAACTCCAGCAGAACAAATCTACTCACGTCTGTTACTGTCTGGTAGGTCCTTTAGGCAAACATGTTTTAAATAAACCTTTGCAGGGTTTTTAGATGAAATGAAGAAATGCAGGTTTTTAGTACTAATGTTGAAAGCTCTTTGTTGAAATAATTACTGATTCCTAAGTCTTGTCTGAAGCATGAAGAACAGTAACATATTAGGCACTAACAGCTGTAACTTCACTGAATTTTGGCTGTTTATTTGCATAGTTCTTGTAATCCCTACAGACTAAAGCCAAATATTGAATTAAGTTTAAGGGTAAAAATTGTCTCTACTCCGTCTGCTTTAAAGGACGAAGTTAGATTCTTGTCTAGATCTTTGTAACAGTGTATTTTTTTTTAGTATGTACATTTAAGAATGCAGGATGAGAATTTCAGATCTATGCAGCTAATATCTTAAGATGTTAAACAAAGGGATTTTTCTCCAGTCTATGGCCAGATGAATGTTTGCACTAGATTTTTAAGCAGTAAAGGATGCAGTCCTCTAGTTCAAGTGTGGTTAACCTCATTTACAGGAGAACTCAAAATCATAATGATGAAAATAACATTTGTGGGTTTTTGAAAATGTTAGCACTGTATTGGTTTTCCATCTTTAAGAGGAAAATCTGTAGGGGTTTGGACACCTGGAAGAAGGTGCAGATATGTATTAGGTGCTTGAGTCCAGAGCTAAGCCTCCGAAAACATCCCCTCTGTTGCCACATGAACCTGGTAGAGGGTGTTCCCCTTCTCTAGGTGGCTCCCCCGGCCCCTCACTCCCCCTTTTTTTGTGCTGGAAAATGCTTTTCACCCCTGTGGGTCTGCCCTGTGTGCGCTCTTGTGCAGCCCTGGCTTGGGAGGCGTAGTGCGGATCTCCTCTGGGGCCTGGAGCCAGGTGCTGGTGCCACAGCTCCGCAGCCTGCTGGGCCTCCTCCAGCTGGCTGCCTCGGAGCACACCTTGTAACTGAGTACTGGTGGTACCCCTCATAATGCCTCTACGTGCCTGGGATTATTTTTAATGTTTGATTTCTATTATTATTTTTTTGTAACCACTGACTCCAGAGGAGGACAAAAGGGACGATGGAATTGTCCTGGCAACATTGAACAACTACTTGCATAAAGCACCAAACAGTCAGGGGAGTCTAAACCATGGTTTTGCCATCCCTTTGTGCTGTGGAAGAAGCCTAGGTGCCTGTCTGGGTTGCAGCATTGCACCTGTGTCTGAGAATATGCGGTGGTAACTTCAGCTGTAGTAACTGTGGTAACTTCATTCTGTGGATCTGCGGTTGTTCAGGGCGCAGTCACAGAGCAGAACACTTAGCACAGGCCCTGAACCTGGCTTAATTTAAGCCATTTCTGGTCTCTGTGCGGCAAGGCTGATCATCAGGGTTTTTCACTTCCAGAACTGTAGATAGAAAGTAGGCACATCCATGGAAGTCTGTCTTCTGGCGTGCTCAGTATAGGTGTCTATACTAAGTCATAGTGTCCAGAAAAGGTAAGGAATCCTGGAGTGTCCTCATAGATTCAACTTGAAATATACTTGATGCCTGCATGGCTTGATGAGGACCCCAGGCATGTTGGATGATACTTAATTAGCGTGGGGGAAAATGTCGTGAAGTGTGAGGAATCGCTTTGCCTTTACCTGCTGCTACAGCAGCTCACAACTGAAGCGTGCTGATACAATTCTTTATGTGTCTGCATTGCGAATTCTCACTGGAGTGAGTTTAAGAACTCCTTAAAAATAGTGCAGGTTTTGTTCACTGGCTTGGACAAAGTCAGTGTTATAATGTCCAGCGAGCACTTCACAGATGGCTGGATTGGTGCAGGTGAGGTGGTGACAGGCTGTAGTATGGGAGCAGTAAGGTGCATGTTGTGGTGGATGAGTGGCTAAGAAGGGGGAGAGAGGTCTTCAACGGGCCTGGCCATGGTTACAAGACCAGTTATGAATCTGGACCACTTGTGCACATCTCTATAGATGTGAGAGTTTGAATTTCTGTAATTGACTTCTCTACCTTCTATTGTATGGCCATTCTTTAATTTCTGTGATGTTTCCAGTACTTCTGAGGATACAGCAGAAGTTTCTTAGTGCTCTGTCTTATGGTGTTGTCAAATGTTTGAGAGGACTTATGGTAAAGATGCATGGTGAAGAATTTATTGACAATGGTCAAGAAAATGTATTGTGTTCTTACTACCCTAGCTTGTTTTGTAGCAAGCATGCAAAGACACTAACAGGTTTTCTTATAAATTGCATCAATATGTATTTGGGATCTTCAGTACAGAGTGGCAAAAGCTTAGTGCTTGAGCTACTTCTTCAAGTGCGATTAAGTGCAGTATTAATGTGACTAATATACAGACATCTTAAAACTCAGAATAGATTTAGGCCTTCCTGTGTCTGTTTTCTTCTGATATTGCTTGTTTAATATCTCCATTAAATTTGGTTGTGTAGGAATGGAGTCCTGAATTGTGTGGAAGCATGAAAATAGAATTGAGAATAGTGGACAGCCCTCATTGTGTACTTAGGATCTGTGCGTTGCTTTAGAGAAGTGAGAAGAGTAAATGATATATATATTGTGATTGGCTCAAGGAATGAGACTGCATTGAGTATTGGTTTATGAATTCTCCTTATAGCCAAGAGTTTGCTTTAGGCAGATCTTTTGTAGTTCCGGGGTAGGTGAGAGGGGTTGTTGGTGGTGTATATGAGTCAAAATCTTAAGATGATTTTCATGGGTCTTACACACATCACAATAAACAGTTCTAAATTGTTCAGAGGTATAGGATTTTTTTTGACACTCGTGGCAATGATCAAGGTATTTACACTTATTTATGCCTTGTATACTCAAATGAGTATCTAATCTAAGTTTGCTAATATGAAAAAAAATTTCTGTACTTGGAAATAAATGATAATTTAATTTGGATTGAAATTGTATTGCTTTACTTGACATTTTATGGCTAAACTGATACACTGTTTATTTTTGTAACCTCATAGGGATTTAAGTCACAACAAATTGTCTTCAGTCAAGACCAGTCTCTTGGATCACCTTCATAGTCTTCGGGAAGTGTAAGTTAATTTGTCTTAATTAACAACAACAACAAAAAAAAAAAAAGAAAAAGAAAAAAAGGAAAAAGGCAAACACCACTCTCCCCCTCCCCCCCCAAAAAAAACCCCCCAAAAAAAACCCAACCAACCCAACTAGTGCTTCTGTATGCTATTTGTATAGCTATTTCTCTAGGGATAATTGGTCCAACAACAAAGATGTTTGCTGTTCTGATATTTTACATTAAGTGAAACTGGAATTATTTTCAAATTTTGGGATTACATTGTTCAGCAATTTAGCAAATTCAGTGTACATACTTCTGATTAACATCAAAGCTGACTCTCCCTTTCCTAATATTAATAGGAAGTTGAACAACAATGAACTGGAGATCATTCCAGATCTGGGGCCAGTCTCTGCAAATATAAGTCTACTGTCTCTGTAAGTAGATCGTACTCTTGTCCTTACTTAGTGGAGCTAACTCTACAGGGTTCATGGAAATATGTGCATTACGGAGATTAAAGTAAAATAGTTGGAAATAGAGCAGCTTGTGGTTAGGAAGTTGATTATGTCATTATTTAGCAGGTTGTTTAAAATGTGTATAATTGAGCTTAATCCTTGTAGTTTTTATGCTTCCCTCAGATACAAAGACTGCATTAGAATTAATTTATGTTGTGGTAGTGCCCAGAAGCCTCAACCCTGTTGTGCTAGGCAGTGTACAAGCATTCGTAAACGTGATACAAAGTTGTACAATGCAGGCTTTAAAACAAGAGTTATACTCTATCATTATGCATCTTGGCTGAAATCCCACTTGTGTTAAATCATGGCAGAATTCCATTAATTTCAGTGGGCAATGTGGGGAAATCCCCTTGAGACACAGCTTCAGGATGAGTATTTACGTTAGAAGATGTTTTGCCAATATCTTTAAAATAATTTTTGAGCCCATTTTAATGTGTGGCATAATTTTTTACAGCCACACACAGTTAATGCATATAATTGTGACAAGCGGCTATGTCTATGTTGATTGTTTTGTTTGAAAGAAATTAGTAGTTTACTTGATGTGGCAATTGTAATACAAGTGTAAAGTTGTAAAAGGCATATAGGGCTCATAACCAAACCAGTTGTTTTTTAAGGGAAATTCTATTCCTGAGGTTTTCACTTGAAATCTGATTTTTTCCAGTGATCTAATTTCTCTAAAATACTGAAGGAACTGCTAACAAAAGTAGTTACTATCATACTATTAATTGGAAAAAGAAAAGACACGTTTTTCCTGTGTGGGATTTGGGTTTTATCAATGGGAATCTAAAGTGCCTAAAGCTGGTAGTACGTAGCCTTCTGGCCAAATCCTGCCCTTGAATACAAATTGCAAGTTACCTTTCTTGAAGAAGCCTAAAGGGTTAAAACAATACAGTAAACTTTGGAAAGCTGTTCAGTTAATTAAATTGATCACTATTCAATTGCTTACATCTGGTGATTTATAGGGGTTTGTTTTTACTCTAGGCCCAGGTCAGCTAAGTCAGCTGGTGCAGCCGCTGTGTCTGGACTGCTCTGTTTGAATAAGAACTAAGTGACATTTGATACTGATGTGGTTTCTTACAGATCAGAATCAGAAAAGAGTGAAAGAAAAAGCAGATGGTGTCCGACAAATAACTGTTGAATTTAAGCATATCTTCTATTTTGCAGTAGTGTTCATGTTGTTTTTATGCTGGCATAACATTCTGTAGTTTAAGCATCTAATTTATAAAAATATATATTTTTTTACCTTGCTAAGGTTCTTTTTACCACGAGATTGGAAATATTAACATAATGTGTTTTATATCTTCCTGCCTTACTTCTGATGAATACAAAGTTGAGAATTTGTCTTAGCATCTCCTCAAGTCCTTCTTATGGAAATTTAACTAGTTTAGATGAACTTAAAGTCATCCTTCTGCAGCTGTGCAAAGATTTTTATATTCCTTTGAGAGAATAAATGAAAGCCAGTCACTGTTGGATTGGTTGTTCCATATCCTTAGGTCATTGGCTTGGTTCATTTACTCAGGTGGTCAAACATGGAAAAACCTTTGTTAAATCTGTGCTCTGCACTATATATGCTGACACTTAAAAGAAAAAAAGAAAAAAGAACTACATCTAAAAGCTGTTATCATACTATGAATGCAGTAAAAGTTGGTCTGATTGGGTACTAGCCTGTTCTCATTCTAATTTCCATTACTTCTGTGTGGTGTTGGGAGATTACTGAATGTAAGTGTGCTCCAGCTGAGATTTAATACCTTTTCTATGACCACAGCAGAGATTCATTGAGATTAATATGGTAGAAATAATTCATTAAGTAATTTAAAGGTTTTATGTTAACTTATGAATGTCAGTGTACAATAGTTAAGACAGTTTGTTCCATATCAAAACAGATGTACATAGAACATGAAATTAGAGAGTGGTATTGCATTGTTCAAAAAATAAAGCATTTTGGTTTTTTTTGCAAAGGTTTCTCTTTAAAACATCTTACAGGTTGTAAGTTATTTATGTCAAGTTGTTAAATGTCATTTTACAGAATAGAATATAAATAAAGAGAAATAAACATACAGCAGTTGTCTGGCATAAAAATATGTAATACAGTGGTATCATAGATGAACAAATATTCAATCTAATGATACTTTTTTTTAGAAGTGAAGTGTGTTTACTTATTTTTTCTGTGTTGGATGTTGTTTGGAGGGATTGAATCAAACTTAGTTAATATGATATCTAAGTCATGCGAAGAGAAGACGTGGAACAATTAGCATATAATTTTCAGAACTACTCTTCAAAGAATAACTGTACTTGAAACATCTGACTTTCTTCAGGATTTTAAACTTTTATATTAAAGGAGCTTGTGGAGCCTTTCCAAAACAAACCACTGTTTCCTTGTTGAATCTGTGTTCTAACTTTCAAATAATAGCAGAAAAGAGGGTGCTAGTCTTCTGAAACTAGATTTGATTACATTTCTTAAGAGACACATATATGTTGGTTCCTTACTGTCAGTTGAAAATCCAGTTGTTTTTCCAAAGAGTCTTCAAGTAACACTGTGGAACTGGTGCCCTCCTTTCTTGCCAAAATCTTCACTGTTGAGGAAACTCTCTTCTTGCAAGAATTTTTTTGACTTCTTAATACTTCTACTCAGCTGTGGAGCCTTAGAATTTTACCTGTTCTGCAAGAATTTTCTTGCCCTGCAAAGGAAATTACACTGCTGGTATGACTACAGAGAATTACAGTGTGGGCATTTCCATACAGAACTGTATGTCTGAATTCTTTGAGCAGTATAAACAAGCATGGGTGGATTATCATGTTAGTGTAGTTTCCATTTCTGGAGCTACCTCATTTCTAGCTATCTAACTGCTACTTATCTAGCTTTGATATTTACATACTGTTGAATTATGCAGGGTAAACATACCCAGAGGCAGTAGAAGTTTCCAGTCTCATGGTCATGGTCTGCTGGCAACATGAAACAACGATGCCAACATTTTGTTTTTATGGATTCCAGTTGAGCATTGAACACCATGGGAGAGAGAAGTATCAGGCAGGAACAACCCCACCACCACCCTGCAAAGACCTTGTGTCTGTGTGGAGGAGTATAAAGGCACATGCAGGCACAGTCTCAGTACATGGTTGGAGATGCAGCTTTGATTTTATTCATGTGATGAGTATGTATCTTGTCACATGGCATAGGAGAGCTTCTGAGCCTCCTGAGAATCTGGAAACTGCTGTGAACTAAATGGGTGGTACTTTTGGCTAAATCTGTTCAAGAGGCCTCAGGCTGTGAAGTTGGGGTGGCTTGCCTGACACGAACAGGTATAATACGTTCTGAACAGAGCAAAGAGTAGGATTCATATTCCCTACCCTAAATTCTTGAAAGTTTGACATCGTAAGTGAGAGTTACTAACTGTAGAACCTCTTCAGGATGAGCGGAGAAGAAAAGGCTTTCTCTGAAGTGATTTGTCTTCCCTAGGATAACTGAGATGACTTTCCTACAGGAGCCTGTCTAGACATCTATTTTAAACTAACTTTTAAATGTTTGAAGTTGGGTTCCTTTTGAAATGTCTAGCCAATGTACTTGGGCATGCCTGTCTAATAGTGATGTTACTTGCAAAAGTCAGATTGCATCTTTCAGCATGTTTGACCATTTAAGTAAATTATTTGAAATTGAAATTGCAGGGTGTTCTTTTTGCTCAGTCACCCAGCCCTTTTCTCTGTCTTCTGTGAGAGAAGGCAGGCAGGAAGCAAGCAGTTTGTCACAGGAGAAAAAGAGAGGTTCAGCCATTTGCCAGGAGGCCAGGTCCCCCCAAGTGCTGGACAACATAAGCTTTTGAGGAGACTACTGTATTCAACAACTGATTATCACAAATATGTAACTTACAGACACCATACATGACAATGTAGATGTATTTATCTATCCCTAGAAGTAAAATATGTTAGATGTTTCCTAATTTACATTCCTGAAGTGCTTCTAAAAACAGTTAAATGAATGTACAATTGCTTTAAATGGTTCTGGTAGAAAATTATGCAGTTCTGGGACAATAAACGAGTTATTTTTCCTTGTTTCTAGGTAGGTGGATCACTTTTGTGTCAGGTAGAGAAATGGTAATTAATGCACTTGTCCCAGGAGAACAAGCAAAGGTTCTGAATCATAGAATGGTTTGGGTTGGAAACGACCTTAAAGATCACTGAGTTCCAACCCCCCTGCTATGAGCAGGGTCACCTTCCACTAGACCACGTTGCTCAAAGCCTCATTGAGCCTGGCCTTGAACACCTCCAGGGATGGGGCATCCACAACTTTCCTGGATAGCCTGTTCCAGTGCCTCACCACCCTCACAGTGAAATATTTCTTACTAATATCTCATCTAAATCTACCCTCTTTCAGCTTAAAACTGTTACCCCTTGTCCTGTCGCTGCACTTGCAGATAAAGAGTGCCTCCCCATCTCTCTTGTAGGTCCCCTTTAAGTACTGGAAGGCTACTAGAAGGTCTCCCCCCAGAGCCTTCTCTTCTCTAGGCTAAACAAGACAAACTCTCTCAGCCTGTCCTTGTATGGGAGGTGCTTCAGCCCTCTGATCATCTTTGTGGCCCTCCTCTGGACTCGCTCCAACAGGTCCATGTCCTTCCTGTGCTGAGGACTCCAGAGCTGGATGCAGTACTTCAGGTGGGGTCTCACGAGAGCAGAGTAGAGGGGAAGAATCACCTCCCTTGGCCTGCTGGTCATGCTGCTTTTCATGCAGCCCAGGACAAAAGGGCTGTGAAGTAGTCAGTTGTAGGTGACTAAAGGGGTCACACGTTTTCATAGTAAGCAAGATTGTTTCAACTTCAAATGTAGCTTTCTGATCAGCCACTATAAAATGACTTTGATTACTTGGTTATGGTTATTTGATTATTAATCTCAGGCCTTTGTTGTTCAGTAAACACTTCTGAAAAGCAAACCTAAAAGCTGTAAGTGAATTGCTGTACCGAAAATGTACGAAGTAATTATCTTCAAAGGAAAAAAAAATAGCAATATTACATAAGCCATCAACACTTTTTTTTTTCTTTTTTTTTTTAATGTTATTTTGATCACTGAAAACTAACAAAAACTCAAGGAATGCCTAAAACGTTTTTTTCAGTTCCAGGCGATAGTCTGCGTTCTAAATGGGAAGTTCTACTTGTTGCTCATGTAACCTACACAGCTGCAGCAGGGAATTTATTGGAGAAAAGATCTGCAAGTTTTGGTGTATACTAGGCCTCATAAAGAAGCTCTGAAAGTTTAAAATTAAGTTATCAGAAGAGGCCATGTTTAGCTCTGTGTCTTCCTGTATTAGGTTCTTCCTGCTACCTTGCTTAGTTGCCCGTTAATCCTGGTTTCAGTTATCAGTAAAATTTCTTCAGTGGACAGCACGCTTTGCTCCAATCCAAATAAAATCCCGTTGGTGAAAGACCTGGTTGCAACGTGAATGTTTCTTAAGATTGGTAAAGCATTGTGCTGTCAGGCAGTGGAGACAGAGCTAGCCCCAGCGTGATGCAAACCTTTAGTATGTGGAGCTTATAATACTGCAGTGTCAGTGTCTTTACTTATGGGGCTTTCAGAGTGAATGCTGCCTAACTTAAAGATGTAATCTGAAAATGGATTTTTCTTTACAGCTCTTAAAACTAAGTAAACTAGCTCTTAAGTTGAAGCGGCTTCTCATAGTTCTTTGATAAACAAGATGCTGAGCTTGTGACTAAAGATTTGTAAATTAATCTGTATTTTAGGCAGCTTCTTGCTTGTTTCCATTCTCCTTGCCAGCAAGAACAAAATAGTCTTACCTTCTTCATATAGGGGGAAATAATGGAATCATAGAATCATTTAAGTTGGAAAGGACCTTTAAGATCATCAAGTCCAACCATTAACTTAGCACTGCCAAGTCCACCACTAAACCATGTCCCTAAGCACCACATCTACATGTCTTTGAAATACCTCCAGGGATGGTGACTCAATCACTTCCCTGGGCAGCCTGTTCCAGTGCTTGACAACTCTTTCAGGGAAGAAATTTTTCTTAATACGAATCTAAACGTCCCCTGGTGTAATTTGAGGCCATTTCCTCTTGTCCTATCACTTGTTATTTGGGAAAGGAAATCAACACCCACCCAGCTACAACCTCCTCTCAGGTAGTTGTAGACAGCTAAAGTCTCCCATCAGGCGCCTTTTCGCCAGACTAAACCACCCCAGTTACCTCAGCCGCTCCTCATAAAACTTGTACTCTAGACCCTTCACCAGCTTCGTTGCTCTTCTTTGGATGTGCTCCAGCACCTCAGTGTCTTTCTTGTAGTGAGGGGGCCAAAACTGAACACAGTATTATGTGTCCTGACCAGTGCCGAGTACAGTGGGACGATCACTTCCCTAGTCCTGCTGGCCACGCTATTTCTGATACACACATTTATATTTCTGGTAGAGCATATACTGGTACTGATTTTCATTTTTGGTCAAAAAAACCCAATCTGTTGCCAAAAAGATACTCTTCTAAAATTTGAGCATGCACTGTCGCATCCTGGCTTTGATTAATCAACATACAGCTTAAATGCCTATCTTAACTTCATACACAAATGTAGTTACTGAAGGAAAATGGTGATTAATCCTTTATACTGTTTAGAATGGATTTTATGTTAGTATTGTGTGTCCATTTCTGTTTGAAATGTGGCAAAGTATATTTAAATATGTTTTGCAATAATTGGCATCTTGGATCTTGCTTCAGATAGCCATCCTGAGAAGTAAAATTCAACTAATTGAAGCAAATATGCAAAATAGATTGTACATTTGACCCAGCTGGCAACGTGGAAAAAAGAGTGATGGTTTGCACTGTGTGGCAGTATCTTAATGAGAGAAACTCCTACTAAGGGCCTTCTGTAAAGAGAGAAGTTTTTTTCTTAATGGATGTTTGCAGGATTATTTTGAATAAGGGTAAGTATAAGAAATCTTCCTCTTTGTTACCTCACAGTGGGCTGAAAGTGGAAGCTGTGTGTAAAATCCAGGCGAACACTGTCTGAGTTCACATTTAGAAAGCTACAGTCAGAAGAAATAAGTTTAGACGCAACTCCTGAAAACGAAAGCTTGCTTTCAGTAGGAGTGGATGCCTTTCCCTTCTACTCTTGCCAGAGAAAGTGGTATTGCGTGTTTGTAAAGCTAGCATACTAAACTGAAGTCTGGCTCCCAATATTAACAAAATGTTGGTCAAATATTTTACATCCTTGTCATCTCTTCAGCTACCACTTTATTATGGGAAGGATTAAGATTTGGATGCTGCCTGGAAGAGTTTGTTATGAAGAAGGATTGAAAGAAAGGATAGAGGAATGCCAGACTGGGCTTCAGGCATAAGGTTACTTGGAGAAAGTCCCAAAAATGAGTGTGGTGGTAAACCATGTGTGACTTGGGCTGAAGTTGCGAGCAAAAAGCTAGAGCGAATAAACTTACTGGAATAGTTCTTCCAGTCGTTGACATTTGGTGTGGAGACTAAGAGGAAGTAAATGAAAGAGTTTGAAAAGGAACCTGTCTTAGTCAGACTAGCAGACATGGAAACTAGATTTTTATGGCAGCAATTTAGGCTGAATTATGGGAAGGGGAAGAAGTATGCAGAAACCCAGAGTTTGTTGTAGCAAAAATATAAAATAGTGAGAGCCTGGACAAATGCTTTTGCAATGAGAATGGAAAAGAATGCAAATTTTTATGAGCTATTTGCAGTGGAAAAAGCTGACGTGATTTTCTGATCAACAGTTTTGAAGAAAAAGATTAATTAAAAGGAATAATAGTGGATCAGAAAAATAGAGAACACTGTTCCTGTGTGACAAAATGGAAGAATGGTAGGAAATTTTACCAAAGAGAAGGTGCCAAGCTGTAGGGCATACAGTACAGAGAAAGAGAGAAGTCTTAATTAAGAGGTAGGCATAAGTATTGGGGTTATATCTTAGAGAAGTGGTTGCAGTAGAGCAGTGAAATTTAATAACTCAGTGCCTTGAGTGAAATAGAAGTGGACAGGAGAACAACCCTCAACTTGTTCTAACAGTTGAGATAAGAAGTAGATCTAGAAGGGTCTGCAGTCTAAAGTGCCTAGACTTCAGTCGGCACCCTCCGAAGGGAAGAGTTGGGTCTGTAATAATAAAGGATAGGTGTTTTTACTTAATGAGTCCATATGTCGGATTAGAAATATGATTTATAATATTGGAGGGCATTATGCTGGGTTTAATCTAGGTCATACTTAGAATTGTCCAAGATTTTAGCATAAACTAACAAGTCACAGAGTGCACCAAGTCTGGAGCGGGTTATTATTCCTGTTGTCAGTTTATGCTATACCTACATTGCTTTTGTTTACCATCGCTAAAGTGATGAACTTGAAGTTTATGTCTGGTTTGGGAATCGATAAACTTTGGTCTCAAGTTTTGGAGAGGGTATCAGTAGCCTACAGAGCTCTCAGTTTTCATTTTCTGCTTTATGCCTGTATACCACAAAAAGCACAAAAAAAATAAGAGGAGAGACTTGCTGACATCTGGCTTGAAAGAGCAGTGACAGGCATGGGTCGTGAAATGAAGGAGACCTTCAAAAGAAGGAACAACTGCTTGCCGAAAGGAACATGAGAAGCGTGTGTGTGAAGGAGGCATCAAACTTGTAGACCTACCAGCAGGACTGGAAGTGAGCCAGAATCCTGGCTCCATTTCTGGCATCTTCATCTTGGAGAAAAACAGTTTTCACTTGAACTATTTCTGCATCTAACAGTTGCAGATATTAAAAAAAAAAGTAGATTCTTAATTCAGTGCAGTTGGGTGTCTAATGGTGAGCAGAGCACGTAGTCCCATTCATATCAGGGGATTTTTTTATAAGGGTAATATTCAGCTTGAAGCCATAATTACAATATTTTAAATGATGTAATTGTTCATTACAGTCTGTCTAATTTTAGTAGTTGAGTAGAAACTGAATGAAAATAACTTTTTTTCCCTCTCTTTCTTCATGTAGGAGTTACTGAAACTCTTTCTTCTGGTATGTGCTCCTTAAAGTTGCCCAGGTTTACCCTAAAAGCCACAAAGCGTGTGTCCTCCAGCACTTTCTGAGGAAATTTATTACAGTCTTGATCTTTCATCTTTATTATAATTTTTTTTTCTTTTTTACTTAGATTTTCTACCAGTCAATGTCTGACATCATTGTTTCTTACAAGAGCTCCAAAAGTCCTAAAGAGTTCCAGGAGAGCAGGAGGGGCAGTGCAAGAAACAATAGATGATATGCTAGGAGTTGTAGTGATGTCAGTGGGTGAGTGGGGAGGGAAGAACAGGTGAAGCAACCACAAAGATTTGAGGAAATGTGGAAAAGGAGGCTGTGAACTGTAGTGGGATGTAACGGAGACCAGCCGGTATGTGCTTGGATGTGGACAGTCGCCTGTGCTCTGACATGGCTGTCTCCAAGCCAGCTCTAATCTGGAAGCCATGTAAACACAAGATAGTCAAACTAAACAGCTATGAACCCCACTGTCTTGGCTTCAGCACTGCTCAGAAAGATACATCTAGCCCTAGCAGAGTGCTTTTTTCTCTTTATGTATCCTCTTAGTATCTAGCAAGAGACTCTACCATGATTTCATTTGCATGTTTGTGAGGCAAATTCAATATATCCTGCTGCTCAGGGCTTAGTTGAGGGACAGGAGATACTGTCTTAGTTCAGAATCACACAGATGTTAAAACAGTTCTTTTACATTTGAAAGATTTGGAGAACAGGCAGCACAGACACAGCTCTCCAAAACTGTCTTTTAGACAACTTGTTTTTTACCAGGTTCCTCCACCTCCAGATTCCTATAGGTACTGCTAGTGAGGATCATGGTGTAAGATGAGACCAAGAGGTTCTCCAAACACAGCAGGTCAGGATCTACCTGGAAGAAAAAGTTATGGTGGAGAAGGAAGTGCAGGAGTATTTTTTTTTTTTTGTGATGAAATTTTGAATAGAAACAAAATATAGGACTTTAGGTCTTAATCGTTGGTGCTATGGGATCAGAGTAATGAAGATAGATAGATATTTCTCTTAGGTAGAAGACATTGTAGATTGACCATCTTGATCAAGAGATACTATCTCAAATCTTTAAAAAAATGTTGTTTTCAGCATGTAAGAACTATTGTGTCTAATTGGTGTTAACTAGATCCTTAACAAAATGGATATGGAAGTTGCTATCCTGGTTTATATTTCCACAGAGGCAAGGAAAGCACAAGTCAATATGTCACATATGTTGTAGCTGTTGTTTATATGGAATGAATCTTGAGATCATGATTGATAGGGCTGTTGTAGATGTTTTGACCTAGTGGTGTGGTTAAAGTCATGAATGCTGAGAGGGAGAGAGGGCTAAGATTTCTCATACCCGTAATGAAAAACTGATATTCCGTCTTAAGCTGGTATTTGCACAGGCTTATGTAAAAATAATTAAATCAGTCTGCATGTATTCTTGGGGTTGTTGAGGTTTTTCTGCTGCAAATCAGGGTGTAGGCACTCAAATTGCAAAAGGCATATTCAAATTCATGCAGGTATTTTTCATAGTTTCTGTGTTCCTCGGTGCTCTTGGTGCTTTAGCTGTAACAGAAGAAGTTGTAAGGAAACTGCAGGGTGTTGCTGTTCCTTGCACATGAATAAATTGTGATCAGATTGCTGCAGGTCTGCTTCTGTGAGAACTTGATGTGGTGGGTCTCTTGTAGCAGGGATTCTCTGTTGCTCTGATCTCCCCTCGAGGGGCTGTGAAATGAAACCAACGAGATATGTGCAGCTCCTTTTGTCTGAGCGCAGTAATTTTGACGGTGATTTGGCAGTTATGAGGAAGCCGATGCATTTTTTTTATGATGTACTTAAGTGATGATTGTGAAGAAAAATAAAGTTAGAATTGAACTTTCTTATTCTAACTAAAGTTGGGCCTTAAAGTAGAACTATTTGGATATGCTCAGTGTTGGATAATCTCCTTCCAGGTGTGAATTATGGCACTTAATATTTTTTGAAGAGAAAACTGGACTAAGAGGTTGGGGCAATAAGGAGTGAACTGTTCAGATATTTTGCATTTGAGTAACTTCTACAAATATGAGTAAGCAGGAAGGTGCAGTGAGGGCTGCTTTGATTTTCATCGTGAAATGGACTCAGACTTTGATGTGCAGCTCTGTTTCAGTGAACAAAAGAAGTTACTTTCTCCCCACAGTATGACCTTACCATCACCAAAAAAGAAGAACCAAACTTTGTTTTTTTTGTAACCTGGTCTGTGTCAGGTAATTTGCCAGTTAGTTTAACTGCTAATCTGAAGGCTGTATAAGAGTTTTATTTGGTTCCATTAGGTCCAACTAAACTTTGTAATACAGGGGCTATTATCCTGCCAGTTGTGAGGAATTTCTGTTTTATGGAGCAATGCTGACACAAAGACAGCACTGTGCAAGCCGTCTCTATAACTGAACACTTTCACACTGCAATTTAGGAGGCGTGCAGTTCAGGAAATTGCTGGCTTCTGCTGGAGCACACTTTTACTGCAAGGAAAATTTTATTCGTCACTCAAGTAATTGGCAGTTTTAATACCTTGCTAGTAATTACCTTTTAAACAAACTAATACATAAAGGCAAGGCTCTATGACCTGTTATCTAACTCACAGTCTTATTTGGCCAGTGGAACTGACAGATGGTGGTGGTGTTTGTTGTTGTTTTTTTATTAAAGTAATTTGTTTCCATTTATTATAAATACTTTCAGCTAAGAGTTAAAAAAATGCAGTGTGCCTCTACCAGACAGCCTGAGGAGTGAAACACGATACAAGCTCAGCATTGGAGGGGCTGCAAGATCACTTACCCGTTCCCACATGTGGGCAGAAGGCCCATTAATCTAACTTCCGGTTCAGTTTTTGAGTTGGGACCTTTTTGTCTTGAGCAGTAATCCCCCCACATCCCTTGAATATGTGAGGGTTGTCCATGCTATCCTAAATGTGTGGCTTACTATTTGATCCAGAGCAAGTATTTCCAATAAAGGCAAACACCTTCCAGAATCAACATTCTTGTTGATAGTTTTACTGGAATTGCCTTTGCCTGCAATCTCTAGGAGCTGGGGAGAGCTCCTAAATTTCGATCATTCATCATACTAGGTACAGAACGTACCACAGCGAGAACTGACTTGAACTTCTGAAGGTAACAAGGATCATTTTGGGTTACGTTCATTTAGTTGGTTGTGATTTGTTTTCCCCTATGTACCATTAGCCCCAAACGAATAACTCTGTTAATGTTGCTTATGTGTGTGTATGATTCTGTATGTTATGCAACTGGGATGGAATGAGTGTTAGGTTGCTGGATATGAACATGAAATATGATAGTTGGAAAAAGTACATTTTATTGGAAGTGAGAGAAAGGGTGTTCCTTATAGTAGACTAAGATACCCATGTCTTTAAACAGTTACAGAACTTTTGTTGTGGAAGTGGGTGTGATGCTTGGCTGAAGTTTGACCAGACATGAAGTCCAGAACCTCTGTAATGGGCTGTAATAAGCAGAAATTTTATTCTTTGCTAACTCACTAGAAAAATCTACAGGATGAAATACTAGGTCTAATTGCAGAATTATAGAACACCTTTCTGAGGGGGCATGCTGTCATGCATCTTTCCCAATCTAGCTGTTTTTCTGGCAATTCAGTCTAATTTTCATGCTATAGGTGTTTTCAAAAAAACAAAATACTATAGCTACTATGATGTTCATTTGGTTAAAATAGATAACTCAAATCTCATGTCATTACAATACTGTGACATACTGTTCAGTGCAAATACTGGATATTTCTATTGTTCAGAAGTAGATGATCATAGAGTTTTACATCTTCTTTTAAAATACATGAATTGCACTAATTTTATTATAATGCATTTTTTTTTAATCTTATTTGCTGGGAATATGCTTTAAGAAATGCTGGTGAACACGTTTATTGGGAGCATTCCAAGCTGTGATTTGGGATGGCTAGAAATGAATGTTATGTCTAGAGTAAACCATACCTTATTGGTTTTCTTTAACTAGAAATTATTTTCAAGCGGCCGAATTGAGAGCTAACTTTTGTCAATCATGTGTACTGTGTTTACTCTGGAAATGACAGTCTTTTGACTACTGTCCTTAAATTTCAGGAGCAGTAACAAGATTGCCAACATCTTGTCTGAACATCTGAAGCCCTTTCAGAGTCTAGAAACTTTGGACTTGAGCAACAACAACGTATCAGAGCTAAAAATTTCATCATTTCCACCGTTACAGCTCAAGTATCTGTAAGTAAAACTTAGTATTTTTTTTTCTTTCAGGTTACTTTCAAAAAAATTGTTGGAAAACTTAGATTGTCAGCTGTTTGTTAAGGTACTAAATCTTTCAGTTAGATAGGCATTAAATATTTACTCCTACTTTCACTCATTCAGTTTAACATAAGCTGCTAACTTGAATACACGAGCTGTTGCATTGAGATATTTTAGTTCATAAAAAGTGAAGGTCGTTATCTTGAGGTGAAACAGAATAGATCTGTCTCTTGAGATAAATAATTATGTAACAAAATTAACTTAATTTCCCCATGGTAGGGCTAGTCTTGAGTTACATGGAGTTTGGTGGACTTTTAAAAATCTACCTTAGTCCTTATTCAGTAACACTGCAATACCAGAGGTATCCCGAGTGACAGTAAAGTAATGGGGTTGCAACATGCTATCTTCTGCCACACTCCTGCAGAGTAGAGCACAAAATGTTGGTGGTGAAATGCTGTTTGACCATAGACTGAGCTGTCAAGTGCTCTAATTTATACGATAAATGAAATTCCATTTATCAAGGAGTAGGCAGTACAAGAGCTTTGTGTTTTGCTACTTGGTATTAAGAATTTATTAAATAACTGTAAATTTAACCTTCTAGACATTGTTTCAACAGGTACATTAACAGTAACCGAATAACCTCCATGGAGCCTGGTACCTTTGACAATTTGTCTACCACACTTCAAGTATTGAAACTGAACAGGAACAAAATTTCAGCAATCCCTCAAAAGATGTTTAAACTCACCCATCTGCAGCACCTGTAAGTTCAACCTACAATTGACTAATTGTTTTCAGGTTTTCCAAAGCACTGGCAGTGCTTGAACTTTAGCCTTTAATTTAACCAGAGGCAGAGTGAGACGGACACAGAAAACATATTACTACAACCCTTACTAACTGCAGCTTTGTACTGAACAAAACTAGTCTTATGTATTGGTGAGATGTGAATAGTCTTTGTGTGTAAAATTGTGTTTACCTATTAAAAGAAAAAAAAAAGGAAAGACTGGAGAAGGGGTAATAGCAGTATTCCTGTAAGAAAGCATTGGAAAAATACTAGGTGAAGTAAACTTATATAGTTCACTACAGCTGTCTCTTCGTTATTTTGTGCTTTCACAGTGAAATGAAGGGAATTATTTTGTTTTCAGAAGGTATGACAATAAGCAGTATGCTTGAATAAATAAACCTCCACCAGCTTCACTGGTGCAATGCTATTAATAAATGTTTTAGATAAAGTTATTTAATATGGAGGAGACTGGGGACTTTTTTTTTTTTTTTTTTTGAAAGACAGTGAAGGAAGTTGATAAGAGGATGGGCTAGGACTGCACTTTGTCAAATCCTGAGTAATTATTTTCCATATTAAATAGTCAAGAGTTATAAATTATGAACTCTCTTAAGTTAACCTTGAAAGTGAAAGGTCATAAGAACAGTGAAGTGTTAGGATGCTTGACACATCTGGAAACTGTGACTGTGTCTTTTCTGTGTACAAATGCAGAAATAGTTTGATTCAAGCCTCAGCAGAAGAGCATGAGAACAGTCCTGCAAAGCTCAGGATTTGTTAACAATCTTAGCAGACTTTCTGATCTTGAGATTCAACTGAAATTTTGGAAGTTGGTGATATTCTTGCCTAAAAAAGTTCTGCTTATTCATAATTCAGTAGGTAGGCTGACCTAGTTATGTTAGATAGATAATTTGCAATGAAGGCCACAAATTGAAAGAAGTATTCAGAGGAGGAGGGGAGAAGAACCGAAGGCTGTTCTGACTGAATGTTCTTCACTGCTTATGCACATTTAAAAACAGGAGGAGTAGGGTTCTTTATTACGTATCTTTCATCAGGTAGGGTTCGTATCAGGCTGCCAGAGAGGAAAGCTGAATTTTTACAAGACTGAGACTCTGAAAAATAGTTGTGGTATAACTGTGGAGAGAGGATTATTTAGGGCCTTACTTCCCATGCAGAAGTAAGTTTTGGAAAGAGAGGATTCTTCTTGGTCTGTTAGGATGCAGGTTGATAGATCTAGGACCTTCTTGAAGGGGCAGGTGATTGCTCACTGTTGTCTGAGGGCCTTTTCTTAGTATTGTCTAATCCTGTCTCTTTATACTATGTATCAGTTATTGCCAATAAGTAACTGTTAACCTTAGCAAATGATAGTTTAAAATTCACTGTTATAAAAACAGTTAACTTCGTTCTTTGTGCTTGTCTGAGGCTAGACTTCCCTTTTCACGTAGTTCAGAAAGTCAGAAGGCTGTTGGGGGTTGTGCAGGGTTTGGAGTTAAAAAGGACCACAGCCCAAAAAGTGTTGTGGAGAGCGTGAAAACAGAAAATACTGAGTACTACTGTCATTGCAGCTTGCCCTCCAGCTAGTTAAGCCTTATAACTCACTTCCAGGATACGCATGGGTCCCGGCTTCTGACCTACAAAGGGATGTGTGTAGTGGCACAAGGGTGGGCACCAAGACCGCTTGAGAAAGAAGGAAGGAATTATTCATAACTAGTCGTGGAGAATAAGGGAGGAATGTGTAATGAATGCTTAACTCCAGATTAAGAAACAGAGGGATCACCCAGGATATTTAATTTTGCCTAGTTATCACAACTAAAAATAATTAGTTTTTATTTCTGACAGATTATTGATTGCAATTACAAGCTAATGTTAACAGCTCTACTACTGGATAAACACTAGGAACTTGCTTTCACTTTTGAATTTGCTAAGAAGATTAACTGTAACATTCTAGGTCTACAAGGATTCTTTAAATCTGAAAATCAAGGAATTGCCAAGTACTTGTTCTCAGTATCAGAAAGGCAGAACAGTTTTAGCATGGCTAAACATAATGTGCTACAGTAAAAAAAAGTTTGATTTTTATTACATCTTGTCTCTGTTGTTTTATGTGCAAGCTTTTAAATAAGGTTTGTTTCCAGAGAGGGAAGAAAGGTTGTTGGCATGGAGGTAAACTTACCGTGTTGTAACTGTAAATTTTATTGATACAGGGAGCTGAATCGCAACAAAATTAAAAAAATAGATGGGCTTACTTTCCAAGGACTTCCAGCTTTGAAATCATTAAAACTGCAGAGAAATGGGGTTACTAGGCTCATGGATGGTGCTTTCTGGGGATTGACCAATATGGAAGTCTTGTAAGTATCAACTTTTTGCTGATAGATTCTGCTGATGACATATTAAGTAGAATTGCACAAAATGAATAGAATTGATCAATAAAATGTAAAGAAGTTTTTGAAAAAAATTGTTCTAGTGTTGTCTGAAAAGCAGCAAGCAGTCACTGGTGAACGTGTAGGATGGCACATTCTGAATGTGTGCGTACAACTCTAAATGTAAATAGAGGCTGCAAGTATTTAGCCAGTATCATGAAGTTGGATGTGGACCTGTGGCAAAGCACGCACGCCGCTGAATTTCTGAACCTTATGTCTTTTAGCTGTTTATATGTTGTTTGTGTGTATTTGTAGGCAGCTGGACCATAACAACTTAACAGAGGTAACCAAGGGCTGGCTTTATGGCTTGCTGATGCTGCAGCAACTCCATCTCAGCCAAAATGCCATCAGCAGGATCAGTCCTGATGCCTGGGAATTTTGCCAAAAACTCAGTGAGCTGTGAGTAGCTTTTATTCTATTCCAGTTTTGAAAGCCAGGTGCATGCTAAAGCATGAGCTTCTTACCACTGATCTGTGAATTTTTAATAACAGTTTCAAATGTGACAGCAACTTTTTTGTATGCGAGATACTTATATTTGGTTAGAAGAAGTTGAAGCCAACTGTGACTGCTTCCTTTCACTGTGGTAGTTTTACTAAAGCTGTAACAGTCATTTTCAAATGAAAGAAAGGAATTCTGCAGTCATTTGTCGGAAATGATACACAAGCTGTGTGGTCAAAAATGATGTAGTAGGTTTTGTGATAGTTGTAAGGAAATAAACTTCCTCCCTGAAAATTCACCTGTGTTGAACTGAATAATAAGCACTGCAGAATAAACGTTAAAATACATTTTTTTCCTTGAATTTGCAGAGATTTGACATTCAATCACTTAGCAAGGTTAGATGATTCAAGCTTTGTTGGTTTAAGCGTGCTGGTTGGACTGTACATTGGAAACAACAAAGTAAATTATATTGCCGATTGTGCCTTCAGGGGACTTTCCAGTCTACAGACTTTGTAAGTTGACAAACTCAATATTTAAGGTAAAAAACCTTAAGAAAAACCCTCAGTGTTTACAGATTTTTTTCTTATGAAATATACAAGAACCTTTTGTTAACTTTCCCACATCAGCATATGTTTTTCTTAACAGTAGGATTGTTTTTCAGAGTAGCTGTGAGAGGGACAACTTCTGCATTTGTTAAGGCTATGCACAATGGATGGTGGTAATTATGATATGAACTTTCAGCAACCTTATTATGTGGAAGGCATGTCTCCATTCAAAGGCAGCAAGCAGCACTGTTACCCACAGCTTTAGGGATCTGGATCATAGTTGTGTCTTAGCTGAATCAACATTTGCTTTCATGGTAGAAATAAGAAGACAAAACTCAAAACTGTATTATTACTATAGATGTTCTTGATCTTCGTGACTGGACAATTGCTTTAAGCATTTGAGCATTTTTTTGAAATAGCATTTCTTAATGCAAGGAGAAGAAAAAAGTAAACTGATCTAAATATATTCTGCTTCATTAACATCTTCCAGTTGCATACCATTGACCCATCTGTTAGCCAGATGAATGAAACGGTTGCGTTTCCCTCTAGGCTTTCAAAAGGGTGCTAACACTTTCAGGGGTTTGCTCACATACTTGCACTTTGGGCATCTAGCAAAGATGGAATTCAGAGGGGTGTATGCTATGCTTTTTAAGTATACAGAAAGATATAGATCATAAAGAGAGGAAGTCAGAGACTTGTGAGGTGTCTAGGAATTTTGGTAGACTTCTCCTCCTAGATGTTTTTTTTCATTTCAACCTACCCTGTTGATTCTTTGCTGATACACCATTTTTTTCACAAAACTCTAATCTCTTTATGCTTCACAGGTAATTAAGCTACTGTTGTAGATGATGTAGGATGTAAAAATGATTCACTTATTAATAAATCTCTGTGTGTTCTCTGTGTTTTAATATTATGAACTTCTGAATTATTATGAATGAGTGTATTTTGTTTCAAAGGGGCAACAGTTGATCCCTTACCTTCCTCCTGTGACACTCCTTCTCTTAGGATAGTCCTGTATCTGAATACCCTTATAGGGGGGGAGTATGGATTGTTTCCTTATAATTCTTAAAATTGTTGGGTTTGTGATCTTTTTAATTACCAGTGGAAAAAGTACTAATAGTCTTCAAAGTCTCTCAGTAAAAATTGAAATGAAATAGCTAATCAGGAAAAGCCTCATTTAAACAAACAAACAAAAAAACCAACCCTCAAACGATCAAAAAACAACCTCCCAAAAAGCTATTTTAGAAATTGCTTTAAAGAATACATGCTTTTGAAGAAGTATGTACCTTGTTCTTTTTAATACCTCTTGTGGTTTGATTTCCCCTTCCTCCTTAAACAGGGATCTGAAAAACAATGAAATATCATGGACTATTGAAGATATGAATGGTGCCTTCTCTGGCCTAGATAAACTTAGGAAGCTGTGAGTATTACTACAATATTTGTATGTCATAATTCCTTAAAAAAATTAGTTTACAGTATGTGCGTTTCAAGGGATAAGCCCAACACTGAATGATGTTACATTTTCTGTAGCTGAAATGTTTTTTTTTTTCTGCCTTACCATTTTGCTCTTTATAAAATATTCCTTTTCTATTAAAGAAATTCCAGATTTTTCAGGTCAAACTGATCTGAAATACTTTAAATATTACTACTATTTATGGAAACATTTCTCAAAGAATTAGGGTTTCTCATAATAGGAAGTAATAAGTACATTATATGACAAAAGCATAGTGACAGGAATAGTATTTGATAAAGTAATGCAGCATCCAATGGAAGTGGCTTCATTCCACTGAAATTTTCAAACGCGTGTCTATGAAATACGAAGATGCTTATGTGTATACGTTTAGAATACTCCATATCACTGAACTCTACGCATGAAACATCATCTAAAATAATTGTAAAATCTAGATGTTTACTCAAGGGGAATAAACAGGTATCTTTTAGGGGTGTGAACATTGTGCTACTTTGGGGAAGATTGAATGGTAAACATTAGTCACAGTTTAGAAATAAATGCCAAAAATGCAGTTGTTCGGCTCAAAAGATGTTTCCGTTTTACTGCATCTTTATTACATCATTTACTTATGTTTTTCAGGATACTCCAAGGAAACAGGATTAGGTCCATTACAAAGAAAGCATTTTCTGGTTTGGATGCACTTGAACACTTGTAAGTAGTAGAAATTCACATTTAACCCAACACTGGAAAAAATGAATTTCGATACTAATTGAAATAAAAGCAGGATTAACAAACTTTACTTCTGACTTTGAATGAAATACACTTAGCTTGGTTGCTACTGTGACCTTGAGAAGGTGTTTATTATTTTGGAATTATGCTAAATATGAATTTTGGAATTATGCAGAAAGCATTATGTATTAAGCATGCTATAAAACTCCTTGTCTCTCTAGTTTTTTAGCTAGAGGATTCCTTATATATCACTAATGTAGCAGACCATTCTTTGAGTCTTAAATACATTCAGTTTAATAAATTACTCTTTCCTCCTCTAATGCTGTTTTTCTTTCCTAGAGATCTAAGTAACAACGCAATTATGTCAGTTCAGGGAAATGCATTTTCACAAATGAAGAAACTCAAAGAATTGTAAGTTTCTATCTAAAGATATCACCTCTATTAAATACATACACATATAAATATATAAATAAAAGCCTTGTAAATTCATGCCTGATGCAGTGATGAACTCCCACTGTAATCTCTCCAAAGTCACATAAAAAGGATATGTCAGTGTTTTGTCTTTTTTATTTTTTATGTGATGACTGTGTTTAACTGAGACAGCGTAGGATAGGAGGCATTCATTTTCTGATACATTTGATGTCTAGAGTCCTTATTTTAAATTGGCTGGTCTCTAATAGGTATTAGATAAGGGAAACTTTGATGTAATGTGCTATAAGATCAGCAGTGCTATCACTGAGCTAAAGCTTACTGGAGCAGTGAATTGCAGTGCTGTAATTCTTTTGTAAAGACCTGGTTGTCAGTGCTTGTAATTGGGTCCTTCTATCCTGTACTAGCAAAGGGGCAGATATTCAGAGAAGTCATGAAGCGGTCACTGGGAAGAATGTATTCTTCTAGTGAGTTTTTGGGGTTTTTTGTCCTCACCCTCTTTTCCTGTTGGGTCAATGCAGAAAAATGCTGTCACTGTTCCTTGTGTTTTGAGCACAGATAATTGTTCCTCTTGCATATATCTTGTCTGCTCTATTCGTAGCAGTCTTTTCTAGTCAGATCTGTTGTCTTGAACTGCTCTGTGGGTAATCTGTCAACAAACTAAAGAATCACAAAAAGGTGCTACTCTCATTATGAGTAGAAACTACCTGAAGCTTGTCTGTAGCTTTTTATTTGTGTTCTATAACTCCTATGAAGTAGCACCCTAGGAACTGTCTCTCTACTTCATCTTATGGTATTACTCCATGTTGGGTGCCATAGAGAGAGTAACAAGGAACCTTGTTTATTTCATAGAACAGCCCAGTTGGAAGGCACCTCAGAAGGTCATCTGGTCCAACCTTTTGTGGAAAAGGGAGCCTAGATTAGATTATCTAGCACCCTGTTCAGTCATTTCTTCAAAACCTCCAGTGCTGGGTACTCCACCATGTCCCTGGGGAGGTTGTTCCAGTGTATGATCGTTCACATTTTCTTGTATCTAGACAATACTTGGTTCATTCAAAGTTCAGTTTGACGTTACACATATCCTAGTTTAGCTGCAACTGCTCTAGAAAGCAGCAGCCAGGGAATTTCTGCCTTTCCTGTTCCTTGAGTTGGATCTGGTTGTATTGCTTGATTAGTTTGCTGAACTCGGCCAACTGCAGGGCGATTGCAAGATTAGGCGCAAGAGAAGCGGTGGGACCATAGGGCTGAAAATTAGGGATTGATGTAGATGATTTGAAGAGTGATCAAATGTGATGGCATGACAGGCTAACACTGCTCCAGGAGGTGCAAGATGCTACAGGATGCCAGACTGAGCACTTTATTGAAATAAAGATTTGTTGGATTTTTATCTGTACTTTTCTTGAAACACCTGGTAGGCATTCATTATGTCTGAGGAAGTTGTAGACAGATGGTAGAAAGTACTTTCCCAGAAGTAAGATTATTTAGTATAAATTCCGATCTAGTAATTTTATTCTGAGGCCCTTAGAGAGTATCTCTGAAAATAAGATGACAGGTAACCCCATCACTATTATGATGCAAAATGCTGTGGTTTCTCGTCTCCTAAGAATAACAAGAATGCCCCTAGAACTTCAGTGAAAGATGACCTGTTTCATCTCAATGTGAACTGGTGAGCTGGCATCACTAGGTTTTATCCATACAGTATTAATGTGAAAAAGGAGCACACAGACACTCTTCCTTTTCTTCAAGAAAAAATCAAGAATTGGTATGTCTTCATTTATCTTTAAAGCTGTTTCTCTCCCTGGGTCCATGAATTATTTTTTATTTTCCTCCAATAATAGATAAGATTTGAAGAGAGGAATTTTATTACTGACTGTGTTTTTTAATATAGTTTTTTAAGGATGATTCAGAGTTTTCAGCCAAAACTGAGAATTCTTCCTACTTCGGCTCCTGATTCTAGATGCTTCACAGAATATCCCTTTGCTTTCTTACTCCTTTTCCCCCCTCTGTGAATGTAGCTATTTGCATACATTTAGGTAAGATGCTAACCAGTTCTGTACTTGTTATTTCAACACTTGACTATTCTTCATCTCCCCACTCCCCTTTTTAAATATCTTCCTCAAGATAAATTCCAACTGAAATGGAAATGAGGGAATTAAACTGTCCCAGAATTTTTTGATGTTGGCTTCTGGAGCACCTCCCTTCTCGACCATTCTCCTGTGTGCCTATTCTGTGTGTCCTACTGCTGACTGTAGTTTTGTACCCAAGACACTACAAACGTGCATGACTGCCTGGACTCATTCGGAGCAGAAGCTGGGAGTCCAGGATAACATGTCTGCTTTGTAGAATATAGGAGTCATGACAGTGGTGTCACCACATCTGAGCTAAATAATATTGCTGTGTTTCTCTTATGATATATGTATTTAGCCTAAAAATTTAGTTTTGTTACTGACATGTGCTTATATAGATCTGTATTACAAATTGAAAAACAAAGCAAGCAGGCTTTGAATGTAATTTCTTTTTCTTAGGCACTTAAACACGTCGAGTCTCTTGTGTGACTGCCAGTTAAAATGGCTACCGCAGTGGATGTCAGAGAACAATTTCCAAAGCTTTGTAAATGCCAGTTGTGCCCATCCTCAGCTGCTGAAAGGGAGAAGTATTTTTACCGTCAGCCTGGATGGTTTTGTCTGTGGTGAGTATAGCCTTTGTTCCTCATTCCATAGAAAAATTTTGCTGAATGCATTGATTTTTGTTGTGGCTTCTTTGATATGTTTTGATTTCTCTTAATAAAATTGAGAGGATTTAATATTTGTTAACATTTCCTTGTCTGTTCCCAAATTGTGATGTAGATGCTCGAAGCTTGCAGCTTTGTACAGGATGGGGAGCGATGTTTTTCTGACTTTTATTTCATGTACACATTGCTTACATAGTACATAGCATGACGTGCAAGGGAAAGCTCAGTAGTTTGTGGTGGTAAAGGTATATGCCTCTAGATTTAAAAGATGGATATTGTTTAGATAGCTATAATTTTTAAGTGACACATATTTTGGCAAACTTAAGATGCAATTTTTGGTTTTGATTATTTGTAAATTATTTTCATACTTCATCAGTCTTGAGGTTGTTCCAGAGCTGAGAAAATTTGAAGGTAAAATAGCCATACTGGTCTCAGCTCTGACCTTTTTCATGTGTGCTTGTTGTCTACTTGAAAAATTATTTGGACCATGTAAGTTATTGCCTGTATGTAAACTGTATTTTGAAACATCTGATTACCACAGTTATGCTACTGGTATTTTGTATTCCAGTACGCTGTATAGTAAATGCTAGTAAAATATTTTTACTTTCAGACTGGAGAATTTGAGGTGATAGCATCGGCCTTAAACACACAGAGAAATTTCATTTTTAGTAATATTCATTATCACCTATATCTTATGTTCTCTAAAGCAAAGTGAAGCTAAGCATTCAGAGTAAAGATGTGTGTTTGAATACTCTGATATATTAAGTGGGAACTTTGAAAATTAAAAGCTAACTGGATTTCATGTACTTTTGTTGTATACATTTTATTTTTCTGACAAAATTCAAACTTTATATTCTTTGAAGACAAAACAGTAACCATATTTGTCTTCTCAACAACTTTCATAGCAAATATGACTGCTTCATTTCTACTGTTGCCACTCGTACCCTTTTTTCAGTGGGAAAGCAGGCACAGAGTATAAAATTGTGTACAAAATGTTGTTTTCTCTCTCCCTATTAGCAGTCAAATGTTTAATATATTAGTGTTAAATAATGAGTAGATGGTGCATAATCTAGCTACCGCTGCAAAGGAGAAGTTGACATAGCACAGGAAATTACAGATTACCCGGTAGCTAATGGAGTATATATCAAGTATACATCCTTATTTATGAGAAACTCATTCTGGAAAGAAATTAAATTGGGGGATTTAATGATACATCTTTTTTTAAACAGGAGAGGATAATAATCTTTCTTTTAGCTGCTGAATGCCATTTTTAGTGAATTAATTTCCGAACCTTTAAGATATATTAGCAAAAAGGAATGTGCTAAGAGTAAGTTGTTGCATTTAATATGTGAAGTAATTGTCATGCAGGAGTAACTAGAATCCCCTAATACGATCAATGAGTGTTTTACTGTTTATTAAATCTTTGAAGTGTGCCATCAGTAGATGTTTGGGTGTACACACCTTGCCTTGTAAGTTACAATGGCCACTTTTGCTTTTATAGAATTTTCAAGAGGAGTGTTAAAATAAGTTATCTATTATGTATAATTTATATGAGTGTATAAATCCTCCGAACTGTGCGAAGTTACATTTTTTAAAATAGTTAGGAGATTGGAGGGAGTCATCCTAAATTTGTTAAAGGAAAGCACATGTCAGGCAAGGGTTCCATGTCTGTGAAACTAAAAAAAATAGAAAATCTGTGTAATTTGTGCTTCCTAAGATCATGTCTTTCAAGCTGAAACAAACCATGAGACATTTCTGTACTAAAGATAACTGTGGAAGAAAAATAGAATAGATGCTTTTTTGACCTGTATTAATTACTTTACTTTAACATAGTGGTGCTAAACAGGTACATCTAGGTGATGAATAGCTTGTTTTCTGTTACATAGTAGTCAAATGGCTTCTATAAAATAAGAAACGTATTTGTCGGAGAGAGTATGTGCATCTGTGTGTACGTGTTTATGAATCTGTGTGTGCGTATATATATATATATATGAGCATTTCTGTGATACATGTATTCAAATACACTCTGAAATTATTCTGTTCTGACAAAACAAATTGCCAGTCTTATCCTAGAGTGTTCTTCTGTATTCTGTAGTCTGTTTATGTGAATGACCTTTTCATCTCTCCTTCCTGCCAAATAATTAATATTTTAAATTATTTTATTATTCCATTGATAATAAAACTACAACAGAATTAAGTATATTCTCCTGTCCTTTCACTAGGATAATTTAAGTATTGACAATGTTTTACTTAGTTATCCCTGTGCAAAGTCAATGAAAGTATCAACTCAATTTGCAAATGGTATAGTTTGTCATGGAGGACTTAAGGCATGGGTAAGAAGCATGAAAACCAGATGACCTGGGAGATTCTTAAGGCCCATGCTTAGGGTCCCAGATCAGGGGTTCCATGTTGCCCTGTCGCTGGAGCACAGCTCCAGACCTGCAAGTGTTCTGCAGGCAGCTCAAGCTCAGGCTATTTGCACATCCCATTTTCTTTGTAACACGTGGCATCGAGGTTTCTTCAAGGAAATTGTGTTTGACCCTGGCAGGTTGTTCCAAAACAGATGAGATGAAAGGAGGCTAAAGGGGCTTTGTAAAACCCTGGCTCTCTGCTGGAAGGGTCTGCAGCAAAGAGTAGTTGGGGCGCAGGGCTTTTCCTGCAGTGCCTGGGAAGTTTGGGCCTCTGTCTTTGTTAGGAGGAGATGTCTTGAAAGTTGGGAATATGCTAAGGCTTTTGCTTTCGGGTGACCAAGCATTTAATTGTCCCCTCCTTTTGTACATGCAATGTGTACGCAATTGACAGAATAAATTGTTCAGAAGGCAACTAATTCTGTAAACTCACAAAGTGGCACTTTTAAGGTTACTTTTGAATAGTAAAGGGACCTCTAGAAACTAGTCTCTTGAAATTCTTGTGTGCTGCCCTGCTTAAGAGATTTTCAGCACTGTTGTGTTTGTAGGGTGGACCAAACAGCCACAAATCACTGGAACAGTGACTTTTGTACATGATTGCTTTTTTTGTGGTCTGGGGAAAACCCTTGACTTTAACTTGCAGTTTCTGATGGCAGAAGAACTATGCTTTCAATAAAGAAAAACTCACAGCAGCCTGAGGTGTTGTAAAGATGAAGGGTACGCTTCATGACATTCAGAATAGTTCTTATGGATGTCAGGGGGTAGTTCTCTTTAGTGTTGTTGTTGAACAAGCTGTACACACAGTCTGCTTTTAAATGTGCTTTCTTGTCAGTAAGTGATGACTTGGCACAATAAACTCATAAATATGTCATCTTTAAATGCCCTAAAGCTAGCGAAATTTAAAATGAAATTGTTTATCCATTTTATAAATACATACCTGACTCTTCTCTCAAACCTGTAAAACAAGGCTTACAAACTCTTTCTAAGAGTCCGTGGGCCTCACATATATATTTGTTTTCTCTTCCTCTGTGTTACTTTTTCTCCCTCCTGTGCAGATGATTTTCCTAAACCACAGATCACTGTCCAGCCAGAAACCCAGTCAGCAATCAAAGGCTCCAATCTGAGTTTTGTATGTTCAGCAGCCAGCAGCAGTGATTCCCCAATGACTTTTGCATGGAAGAAAGACAATGAGTTACTGCAAGATGCTGAAATGGAGAATTATGCTCACCTCCGGGCACAGGGCGGTGAAGTGATGGAGTATACTACCATCCTTCGACTGCGCAATGTTGAATTCAGTAATGAAGGGAAATACCAGTGTGTTATTTCAAATCATTTTGGTTCATCCTACTCTGTTAAAGCCAAACTTACAGTAAACAGTAAGTATGTTACTTTTTTCTTGTGGACTTAAAGTAAAATGATTTTAATCAAGATATGTAAACATAGTTTTTTCCGTTCTCATCATCTGCGTCTTCTAGAAGATCCCTTAATAAGCTGAGATTATTTCTTAAAATGTGTCTAGTTCCAAGATCACCATTTAGTTTTACATCTGGCCCCATTGTGCTGAACAGTGGTATAGGAAAAAACAAATAACAGTCCCAATTCGTAGTAAATCTGACAAAATCTGTATAACAGGATGGGTAAACATTAATCTTTTCTTCACAGGAGGTAAGTGTATACTCTGTTTCAAGGTACTATGGAAAGGTCATGTAGGAGGCTGTTAGCAGAAATGAGATTTTGATCTAGGCGGTCTCACATACTTCACAGCTCCCTCCCTTTCTCTTTGCTGGCTACTAATAAATTTAGGTTATATGCTTCTCTGGCATTTTTAGGCCCAAGAAGGGTGTTAAAAATATGCTGTGCAAAAAAGGAAAGGTATGTTTCATTTATTCATTTTGGTATCATTAACTTTTCTTTAGTGCTGCCTTCGTTTACAAAGATCCCCATGGACTTAACCATTCGTGCTGGGGCAATGGCACGTTTGGAATGTGCTGCAGTTGGGCATCCTGTCCCACAGATTGCTTGGCAGAAAGATGGTGGAACAGATTTTCCTGCAGCACGCAAGAGGCGCATGCATGTCATGCCTGAAGATGACGTATTCTTTATTGTTGATGTAAAGATCGAGGACACAGGTGTTTATAGCTGCACAGCTCAAAACACTGCTGGAAGCATTTCAGCTAATGCAACGTTAACAGTGCTAGGTAAGACATTGGCAATCCTTAATGGCACAATCTCCTTGAAGAACAGAATTATTGCTGAGCACTTTTAAAATCATAATCTGATTAAAAACAGCATTGTTATGACAGTGCTGTATAGAAATAGAAATATTTTGCAATAATTTGTATTGACCCATAGTTATAGATTAGGAACATGTACTCCAGCACACAGTCACTATTATGATGCAAAGTAATGAACGTTATGTTTCTCAGCGTGTACACGTCTGATATGCAGCAGGGGGGGAAAGGGGCTGCTAGTTTTGCTTAGAGACAGGAGATTATGTTTAATTTTTAATTTCCTAACATTTGTTAACTATGTTTAATCTAGTTCTCTGCAATCTTGAGTATGTATGATTTGGCCTTTTTACCTTCTAAAGTAATCAAGTGTCCAGGTCTGATCAATTGACAAGTAAACTGTAGGCTCTAAGTTCAAATTGCTTGAGTGTGTTTTTTCTGAGAATGAGTGTAAGCTTCATTACGCCTTACTGATGCATTTAATTTAGCTCTTCATCTTGAGCTGTGAAGGAAAAGGACATCTTCCAATTTCTGCAAGGTCATTTAGAATATAAGGCTTATGCTTTATTTTCAGAAACACCATCATTTTTGCGGCCTTTGCTGGATCGAACTGTAACAAAAGGTGAAACTGCAGTCTTGCAGTGTATTGCTGGTGGTAGCCCTCCACCCCGACTGAACTGGACTAAGGATGACAGCCCTCTCGTGGTAACGGAGAGACATTTCTTTGCTGCAGGCAATCAGTTACTAATTATTGTGGATACAGATGTAGAAGATGCTGGGAAATACACTTGTGAAATGTCTAATACACTTGGAACGGAGCGAGGCAACATCCGCCTTAATGTAATTCCTACTCCCACTTGTGATTCTCCTCAAAACATTGTACCATCACTTGATGATGATGGATGGGCCACAGTTGGCATTGTGATCATAGCTGTGGTTTGCTGTGTGGTGGGCACTTCCTTGGTGTGGGTGGTCATCATCTACCACACCAGAAGGAGAAATGAAGATTGCAGCATTACAAATACAGGTGTGTAAACTGAAGGTTTGCCTTGGAAAGGAAAAAAAAATGTTTGTGGTTGCTTTGCAATGACTTTATTGTAGGAACATTTGTGTGCTTTGACTCAGAGTCAGAAGAGTGAATTACATGTTACCTTCAGCACTTTTCTGACAAGCTTAAAAATGCTTCTACAAACTCTGAAATATGCTGATGGCTTTTGTGTGTGTTTTGCTTCCCCAAAGATGAAACAAATTTGCCTGCTGACATTCCAAGTTACCTGTCATCCCAGGGGACACTGGCTGAAAGGCAGGATGGATATGGTTCATCTGAAAACGGCAGTCATCATCAGTTCCTCACGTCTTCCGTGGGAGGGTATTTCTTGCAGCAGAGGGACAGTAATGGTAGGTGTAAAATGTTAAGCAGATTTTCCATATTGCTTGAGTAGCTGCAGTTTGACTTTGTAACTAATAGAAATAACACTAAAGAAACATCTTCACTGAAGTTAGAGAGGGTGTGAAATTTATTGTTTGGGATTGCTTCAGCAAGATAATAACAGAAACTTGGTTTTGTTCATCCATATGACGTTACATCTTTGCTTAAATCAAGAAGTTTTTCTTTACTCTAAAGGGTAAATTTAAACTGATGATCCCATATCCAAAACAAGAGTGTCCAAAAGGAATTACAACAGCATGTCTTCATCCTTTTCAAGCTATAACAAGGCTTGTAATGGAATGCAGGGATGGGTGGTAGTACCAGTGTAACTTTAGTATCATATAACTGATGAAACTTTCCTGTTAGAAAAGTCATTAAGGTCAGAGTCAATAAAAGATTTAAGGTGGCGGCAGATTAAAAGCTGCAGTACTTAGTATTTTTGCATGTGGCCCCTGAGAATCCAGAACATACCTGGGTTGGGGATGAAAAGGTACCTTTCTGGGAAGGGGTCGGGGTCGAGGTATAGTCAGGAGTTGGGGCAGGAATGGAGCAGTGGTGAGATAGTTCTGCAGTTGTAAGGTAGTGAGAAGAGCAGCCTCTTTGCGGAGCAAGAACCACAGACCATGTCCACAGCTTTCAGGAACCATTGAGCTGAAAGTCAGTATTAGCTGTTCGAGCAGCCAGTGACGCCCTTAGGCTCTTTTACCCAAGATTTTCTCATCAGCACTCTGTGCTGTGAAAGGTGGCTGTGTGACAGAGCATGAGCCTGGCTTCAAGTGCTTTAGAGGAAGGAAGTCCCTGGTTCTGTTTCTGTGATTGGGTTTATTCTGTTATCCAGGGACTGCATAATGAAGCAAAGTGTGACATGTCCTCTGTCAAGCTAATTAACTGAACACTTGCTAGAATTAGAGTTTTCATCAAAAGGTTAGGTTAAACTTAAGCAAGCTCTAAATACACTATGAAATTTTGTTGAACAGACAGGGTTCTTAAAAGAACAAAACTTGCTCAAGAAACTGTAAGCTGAAGCTTATGAAAAGGCCATACGCTGACACATCAATTTTATTTTTAAGGGATTTGTCATCTAGATAATGGCAGTGAAACAGACTTGGATGGTGTTGCAGATCCATTCCTATGCCACTATCTGGGGACTTCAGGGGCTTTGTATTTAAAAGGAAACGCGTACGGCTCTGAGGCCTTCGAAGCATACAGTGCAAGTAAGTTGGGGGTGGGGAGAGGTTTTAGTCCTAATTTAATCTTGTGCTATGATGAATATATATAAAAACAAGCTTTCATTTTCTCTAGGTTGCAGCCCTGACCAAAGAACAGCATGCCTGGACCCTTATGAATCTGGATATTTAAAGAAAAAAGAATGCTATCAATATTCACCTTCACTGGAAGATCCCTTTGACCAGTGTGTCGGCATTATTGGGATGCAGGCTACAAGTAATAAATTGATTAACTCTATTTATACTCAAAATGAAGGAACTGGACTGAAAAACAAAAGTCTGAACTCAGACAGATTTGATTTAAACAGAAGTTTGGAGCCCTCATCTGTTGTCAGTAACAGCACTTTCATGGGTATGTTCTAGCTATTGCTTTTTTTTCAAGCTGTTGGTATCCTTGCTGTCTCGTTCCGTACTTCCAACACTAAGCAAAACTGATTTCTCATCTTTTTTCTTTCCCACTCCTACAGCAGGTTATTCCGTAGTAGTGTTTAGATGCTCGTATAGCTAGCGTTGTCAAAAAAATAATTTTGTGCAATTTTGTGTGGGCTTCTTTTTGCAGGTGTCCATGAGTTTAGTAAGATAATACAACATGTGGAATATAAATACTTCAGACATGAGGAGAGGAGAGACAGGAAGTAGCTGAGGAAAGGCAGTTTGGGAGTTGTTCTTGATGTTTTGCATGTGTTCTTGTTTTTTTGTTTTCTTCTTCCCTCTTCCTCCCTGAGTAACTTGTGATACTGCAGTATCTATTTTTTAAGGCCCACAGAACTGAACTGTACATGTAGGCTCACTCTCATGCAGTGCATGAGGCCAATTGGATTCCTCAGAACTCAGGATGCCCTCTGGATCCTACCGGGAGTTTGCCAGGAGATGGGCTGTATCCTGTGTTGCCAAGGGAGCAGCTTGAGGCTTGGTCAGAAGCAGAACTGATGTACATCGAAGGAGTCCTCAGGTCAAACGTGGTAGGGTCCAGTGAGGTGGTTCACCTCTGGGTGTAACTGTGAGCCCTCTTCTGCTTCTCAGGAAACCTTACTTCCAAGGACCATGAGGTGCAATGTCCCAAATGTTTGAAGTTCAGGAACAGAAAAGTGATTACAGTAAAACTGCGTAATGAGCATATTTAGATTACCAGGAGATCTTAATTGCTCACGCTTACATAAAAATCTCAACAGCGGTGTGATTTGTATCTTTTATCTTAATATCGCTGACAGATTTCCATAAATGTTAGAGTACTTACTTAAATACACCTTAACAAACTTCAGGCATACCAGAAGTTTTGCCTGACAGGGAAAAGGTGTGCAAGGTCCCAGGAGGACTGAGGGCAGGTGGGAAGAGTTGAACTCCAGTGTATGAGGATATGTTGTGTAACACAGTGGGCCAGAACTATTTACCTTTCAAAGTAAGGCATTGTGGAAAAATGCCCTCTCTACCCCTCCTTTCTCTTGTTTTCTCATGGTGTGAATGACAGAAGAGTGCCTGAAGCTTAATTCAGGGTTTACAATTTTAATCCAGATTGCAGGGAGAGGTGGGAGAAAGGAGGAAAGCATTGCCTTAACTTGAAGCTCCCTAAATTTTGGGTTTGGTTTGATTGGTTGGTTTAAAATGCATATAAACCCACATACTGCTTTCATCCCCGTGGTGTCTGAGTGCCAAGTGCAGCCCTGGTACAGTGGATTGTGTCCCAGCTGGCGTGTCAGCACAGTTGATCAAGGCCTGGGTCTGCTGGCTCTGTGAGGGGACCTGGGGGAATGTGCATCATTGGGCTCTTTGTTCACAGGGGGTGGGGAGGGAGGTACAAGCTCTGAAGTTTTCCCCCTTCGAAAGCCAGATGTTTGGACTGTAAAACATCGCAGATGCCATGACATCTGACAGAGGCCCTGGGACTATACACGGTCTCCTGGCTGCCTGCCACTGTTGCAGTGGTGGAATTGTGCAGATGGGGCTTTACCGCATGTCTCCTGCAGAAAGTAGTTCTACTGTATGTGGGTATACCCAGGAGTTAATGCAACCTTGAGGGCTCGTATTCCCCTTTCTGCCCTAAAAATCTATGCAGCGCTACTTTTCTTGACAGTTTTCTGAGCTACTACCCCACGCAAGTTGCATCATCATTGCCTTGGACACTTTCATAATCATTAGCACTCTTCACTCAAAGAACCTTGGAGGTGGTGCCTGTGGAAGAAGTCTTGATAGATTTCTTGTCTTTAGTTGTAGATTTGCTTCTTCAGCATCATTGTCTTGAAATTCAGCCCCCCTTTTGCCTTTACAATCACAATGAAGAAGACAGCTGGTGTTAACATCACTGTTGATGCAGAAGGTTCACAGATTGGATTTTTTTTTAACACAGAGTGTATTTATAGCTTTGGTGCTGTGATGCACATAGTTTCATGTTGTGTTAGGAGTAAAATTGCTCTGCAAATCATTAATGCAAATATGGACCTTGTCCAAATAAATTTTTAGTAACTTATCAGATTACAGTTTTACTTGAAAAGTTGCTTCTAGCAACTAAGGAAAACTAGAAGTATGGCTCTTTGGGTGCTAAATTTATTAATGATTGTAGTGTTAAGGTACTGATAAAAAACAAGTTCTTCAAAATCAGCCTGTGGCACATTGTCCTCAGAAAATAAGTCTTTTGAGTGTCACTTAACAGACACTATGACTTGCAACAGCTGTGTCTTTCTTCAGTGAGAAAAAGAGAAGTCCCTTCTTGCAGAGGTGTTGACATTAACACCTGCTCAATGGTGAAGGGTGACAGGCACGTGAATTATTTTCTGGCTAATGAATCCAGATAATTATTAATAAAGATTCAACTGAAATACCAAATTCTCCTTGGGCTATGTCTGTCCTAGCCAGCTGTGGGCAAAGAGATGAACGAGTGTGAATGGAAACTTTGGCTGGTGGGTCCTTTATTATTAATGGAAGATGCTAGCCAAAAAGAGTTTGTTTTAGTGTTCAGATTGCACAGTGGGAGGATGTTGTGTAACCCTATGTATGCTGGATTTTTTTATTTTTATTTTTGGTGAAATGCATGGCAGATTTCATGTGCTATTTGTTCACTGAAGAACAAAACAGGGAGACTGTTCTGACTTTTGCATTAGAAAGTGTCTTGTGATATGTCTGCAGTTTGGTCTGTGTGCCCGCTTCCCCCCTTACCGCCCTACCCAAAGAGAAATGGGCATGGGTGTGGTATGAAAACAAAAGTTGTTTGTGGCTATACATTTACTTTGGAAATGTTTGTAATGTCTCAGGTGGCATCTTGTGCTTGTGATCACACCAATGTTTTCTTTTAAGGGGTAAAGTAACAGTTGCATTAAATCTCCCTTTGATGAACTTTGTTGATCCCTGGCTTGCTTTCTAACCTGTGTCCTTTAGTGAGACACAGAACTGTTAGCATCAGTATTTTTGTGCTTACTCATTTACTGTCTTTCAGGAACATTTGGAAAGCCTTTATGGAGGCCTCAACTGGACTCTCTTTCAAGTTGTAGACAGCCAGCAAATTGCCAGTCAAAAACCTCCCATAATAATCCTCATGCCTCACTGGACTTCGATGCAGAGGCAGATGAAGATGGAAAGGAAAGGACAGCTTCTAGAGCAGAAAATAGCATTTATACTTACAAACAGTCCTTTGAAAACTTTAGGACTTCGACTTTCCAATCTTGTGATTTGGATACATAGCTCCTTTTGGACCTGCCATTGATTTCTGGAACCAAAGAAATACTTTGACATACTACTACCTCAGTGTGGAATTTTATTTAACAAGGGAATAAGGAAAGGAAGAAGGGAAGAAAGAAACCGTGTGATGCTATGAATTCAGAACAAATAAATGCATTTTTATTCAAATAAAGCATAATTGCCAAAGTGCTCTACATTTTTATACAGGGAAAACATTCCTTATAAAAATACTATATTTCTAATTATTTTATAGCTTTGTTTTATGCAAATAATATCTTTTGTAAATTAATGGTGTAAATAATACAGTGTTTGTATTTCTATGTCAGACTTCATTTTATTGAAATGAGTAGTAAGCATTCTAATTTTGTACTGTTACTCATACCTTTTTACACATGGAAACTCCAGTTTGCAGGCATCATGCATCTTATTTGCACATTACTTTTAATAAAATATGCTGCCATGTGGTCTCTGACCCACATTAGTGGATGAACAATGAGAAGCATGAATTGTGTTTATCATAGAGGAGCGTTGCATATGTAGGTGCCTTCTGTTGCACGTTTGCACCTTTATTTGGCTAAAACTTGTATATCTGGATTTGCTGTGTTAAATATGTCCAGCTTCTAAGAGCAGGTGTGGTCCTGCTACAGCTACTGGTGGCTTGTGAGGTGGTTTTGTGCCAAAATAAGTATGCAAATCTTCCACTTTGTGAATTCCCACTATGAGATGTGTATGCACATGTTCTCAGTTTTAATGCACACAAGGCTGTAGTACCAACAGTCTGCTTATGCCTGTGTGCAAATAGCATGCGTGCATCTGGTGGAGGGTATGTGCAATAGATGCACAAATCTATATCAGGCTATTTAGTAAAAGAAGAAAAAAAGCACTGGATGTCTGCCTGGTAGCATTAGTCTTTTCTAAGTGGCTTAGTGTTAAGCATTTGCCAAATATGCAGTGCATGCCCGAGTCTTTGCTTTCCCATACCCTTTCTCCCTCTTTGTTTCTGCAACTGCTTCCACGCCCAACATGAGAAGGTAATCCAAGTATGAGATGGTTTAACTCATGCTTCTGTTCTTTATTATTCAGCTGCCCTTCTCTGGTTAGAGATGAGATCTGTGCTTTATTTCAATTGCTCAATCAAGTTGAGCAATTGTAAATTCTTGATGGATTAAATTTGCAGTAACAAACCCAATGTCTTTAACTATACAAAGTCAGAGAAAGAGGATTGCTTACTATAAAAGTAATTAAAACTAAGTGAAAACACTTTATTTTGGTTTTCTGTGCACAGATACCTACTATTTTAAAAAGCTGTGAATCCTGTTGTCATCAGTGCAGTAAAACAGCGAGACTCCAAAATGGTTAATATTAGAGGACATCAGCTTTTTACATCTGTCTACTTTGAAGGTGCAAACTTACATGGTTGCCAAATCTCTTCTTTTAAACTAAATTAAAAGCAGCTGTTAGAGTAGGCCATCACAGATATTGTGGCTAAAGCTAGAGCGAAGGTTTCACTGCCTGGTGAAGCTGAGCTAAGGGCTTTTTGTTGTTTGTAGCCAGAAACCTGGTACCCAGATTGCGATGCAATTTCCCTTTAATTTAGGCGCCAGTATTAGAGACAGGAAGTTAATCTATCCTTAGTCACTGGTGGTCTGGTGTAGAGAATGGATTTTGCGTGCTTTAGTTGATCATATTGCCAGATTTTCTGACTCTTACTGTTAATTTGTCTTCATTGCTGCCAGATGTGCTGATGTGGTGACAGACATTGATATGGGTATTTGATTATAATTAAGTGCATTTTGAAAGAGATTAATTTTTCCTGAGTTAAACACAAAGCAATAAGTCAATAAGGCAAGAAATCTTAAATTTGATTCACTCAATAACTCTCCTTTTTCTTCCCTGCCCAGTGACCCTGGCTTTTTTAGGGGGAGGAGAGCTGGGGGCCATGGTAGCTTGTGTTTGTAACCAGACATTGTTTCTTGACATATCTAAAAAAACAAAGTAAGTTAAAAAACAGTAAGTACCTCTTCCATTCCAGGATTAATGTTTATCTTTAAGACTCCATGCTAAAGGTCCATCATTAAAAACAAGCTTTAATTTATTTTCTGTAGTGTGGGAAGTTTGGGAACAGTGGCAATGTCATTTTATTCCTTTTTCATCTTCTCTCTTAAATATATTTTTTTTTAACTCGCTGTTGGAGAGTATAAAGATCCTAATCTTCCAAGGATGTGGATCTGTGTACCCAAATAAATGTTCAGGGTCAATGACTGAATTTTAAATGCTTCCCATCAAGCTACATTTAGGATCCTGAAAATATGAATGACTTAAAATTTTACTTGATGCCTTAAATACCCAGAAATGGAAATGAACGCCCCCGAGTCCTCTTTTCTGCCAGTGTGAGTCTTCATGTTTGGTAAATTGACTGTGCTTAAATACAGTGTCAATCTGTGGATTGCAAGATGCTTGCAATATTTTAGTAGTTATTTTTAAGACCACTGATGTAACCAAAGATGTTTTAAAGGCTTGCAAGTGTTCAAGTGTTTTCTTTATTCTCTCTCTCTCTCTTTTTTTTTTCCCCTTCCCCTCAGTAGATCCAGACATTAGGGAGCTGGTCGTTTTATATTTACACAGCTGAATGCCAAATCGTAAGTTGATGTGACGGGGAAATAAATAAATAGTGGCCATCACTGAGTAAAGCTTGCACTGCATCTCAAGAGTATTACAATGAGAAGTGTTGCTGAATGACAAAACAGATTTTTTTGCATTTTTATGACCAGCAGAAACTGGAATCTTGTTGTGGGCTCACTTAAAACTTGTAAAATGTGCTTTAAAGGCAGTATCCTCTTAATGCTTTACACAACACAATGTTTTACCCAATGAACTCAAACAAACAATTGCTGAGGTATAATTTCTGCAAGCCCTGAATAATAATTTTAATAATTTTTGACAGATAAGTGGAGATACGTGTTTACCAGAATCTCTCAGGAGCAAACGTTTCTTAACTGAACAACCTAAATGGTGTGTCTGAGGTGCCACTGGGGGTTACCTGTGTGGTTTCTTAGCTGAAGGCTGTTACTCTTTCAAACACAGAAAACCTTATGGAGCACTACAGTACTTCAGGACCGAATGCTTTAATTTAGAATTCTTTACTTAACTGTAAATGAATCTTGACAGTGCCACAATGGCAAAGAGTTAGGCCTAAACTTTGTGATGAAGAATATTGCTACTTTTCCAACTGAGGACTCATTAGTGTCACCAAATATTTCTTACTTCAATCTCAAAGATCCCTTGAACACTGCGGTCTTATCCCTTGTACTGCTTCAAAGAAGTTTAAAACTAAGACTTAAGATACAAGATCCATCAAGCATTCACAAAGATTTATACTGCAAACATTTGTATTTTGCCAGCCTTACAAGCCAGGACCATAATTGGGGATTGTGTTTCTTTTCAAGTATAAATGTAAGCAGGAATTTTATTTGCTACTTGCAAGACTTATTGTCACAGGTATGACACATCTCAGAGAATTGTATTTTCTCGGTGAAGTCTTCTCCTTTTTCTAACTTTCTGGTGTCTGACTAGTTGAATGTTAGTTTAGCAGCTGTGTGAAATTATTTTATTAGGAAAATAAGGGAGGGGAGAGCCTCAGCTTGTTCAGTGAAGGGAAGAAACCAGCGTATAACAAGGTGCAGTTCTTGTACATACAGTTTTACTCAGATGCAGACCTTAACAGATACCTTCCTTTATTATATTTTAGGGAAGGGTTACAGCAGGGAATAAAAGCCATAGTGTATTTTCTCACTTACATGTGGTGAAAAGTGCTTCTCGTTGTTGTGCCTAAGTATTAGGGTTCAGTCGGTCCACTAAAAAAAACATAGGTGCACATCCAGTCACTTACTTGAAAAGCCCAGGAGTCCTCTCCCGTTTCCCATGCTAGTTTTTCTCTTGTAGCTCAATACTGCTCCCGTGTCCTTGGCGGGGACCCTCTTTGGTAACCCACGCTACTCTGTTTCCAGTTTCTTTGCTTGCCCTGTCGCTGTGTTTATAGGCTAGGACAAATGTATTAGGTTTACAGAGCACAGTGTAGTTGGAGGTAGTAAGTCAGTAGTAGTCAACCACGTGGTTGAGTGCTGGAGGAGAGGAGGGGAAGCATGGGATGACAGGCAAGCCACTGCTTTAGGAAGCTCTTGGTATGAATATGCAGTAAATGCATAGTTGAGGAGACAGATAACAAAATATTTATAATACAATGCATGCATTCCCCTGCTCTTCACAATACTTTTTGTGTATTTAATTCCATTTATCCTCTCTGCATGTAATATGGAGAGTTATGTTTTACTGCGTCTAAAATCTCCTTTTCTGGTAGACAAAAACAAGATTATTTTTTTTTAATTCAGTGTTTATGTTCAAGACTAAATGTTGCTGGTACACTGCATAGTTTCCCAGATTCTTGTGGTCTGCAGGGTCCACCGTATCAGAATGTCTGTGATCAATATGACTCAAGAATGGCATGGGACAACAGGACCTGAGGGTGAAGTTGGTAGTAATTCAAGTTCACTGCTTGTAAAACAAATCTAGGCTTTGTGATTTGAGTCCAGGATTTTATTTCCCACACAACAGAGAACAGAACCATAAATTACCCTAGATGATGGACTACTGATAGCACTTCGGCATGATTACTTTTCCTGAGCCATCAACAAGTGCTTTTGTGTTACACCCGCAGCTTGACTGTTGGCCATGGGCTGTTCACCAACAAATGCAACGCAGGAGTTTGCAATCTGAGCACCTGTATATACTGTGTTCTGAAATGAATGGTGCCTGATTGTAAGCCCTGTGAATTTAAAATATGATGGCAATGGAAATTAAGATTTTACTTACTTGACAGGAGTAGTAAGATCCCCTGAATATAAGGCAGGCTTAGAGATTTTGTAGGCCTATACTTTGAAATACTTCTATACAGCATAGTCTGAAGACGCCCTCGTTTGCCATAGCAGTGTGCATCCTGCTTGTTTTCAGCACTTCTTTTGTAGATGTGCAGGGAGAAGCTGTGACTTATGATTTGTGTCCACTGCTGGATAATCAAAATTCAGGTATTGATTATACAGCCATTTGAAATAACACCTTGAACAGCGAGGCTTCATCTTTTTTTATGGCAAAATGATGCAAAACCACATCAGTTACTATCCAGTTAAAGAAACTACCATTGGCACTAATCCTGTTGTCCAGTCTTCTTATTTTAGAAATCTACTAGAAAAGACTGTAATGGAGGAATTGATGTTGCTGTCCTTAGGTTTTGTTTATGCTGCTGTCTTCCATTTTGTGTTGCTATAACATGGATAACTCGGGGCTCCAGCCTCCATTCTTCAACAAAGGGTGGGGTTCCATGCTGATTTTCTTAGATGCACCAGCACTTGACAGCCGTGTTTAACTCTGTCCTGCTGCCAACCTGCTGGCATGCCACATGGAAGGGAAGCAGTCAGAGATACTGTAAGTCAGAGCTACAGAGATACTGTAAAGTGAATGCAGGGGAGGAAAGCTGGAGTTCCTGTTATAGCATAAAGTGCTTTTGAATAATACCCTTGTTCCAACTTGTGCAGTTTTTAGCGTTTACTCCTCATAACACAGTTCAATAAGCTTATCAAGGAGTTAAGTAAGAGCTGCCACTCTTACCAGCCCTTGAATGGGGCAACTGTGCCATTTTCTGCAGGACAAAGAGTATGTTGGAGCTGGAGATACTTGCTGAGATGCTTGGCTGATGCTCAGTCCATGTATGGCAGAATTGTTGCTAACAAAGAGCCATACAGGTGGCAGGGAGAATTGCATCTGAAGAGATATGCACATTTTCCATAGGAATGTTAGAGGAATTTTGAAACTGCCTTTCAATCTCATTGTGATTCTAGACTCTTAGAAATAACCAGAAAGACTTGGTCCTTCATTTGGCATCAGGAGGTCCCTCATGACCTGCCTTACTGCACGCAGCAAGATTTTGCAGACTATTGACTGACATAGTTGAAAACCAGAGAGCTCACAAAAAATATTTGATCCACTGTTGCCGCGTAATAATTGTAACACATCTCCAAATGAGGCTTTTATTCAGTAGTTTTTTAACAGCTGTGGCTCACTAGCACAGCAATGAAGAAGCTACTATAGGACTAAGTCGTAGAAGATGTATATAAACAAGTCAGCCCTTATAACTGAAACTAGCTACTCTCCTGGCCTAAAGTAAACTGTACTTGCACTGCTACCTGCTGCACGTCTGTATGCCAATGGCATTAAGAAAGCACCAGTGCTACAGCAGCCAGCTGCCCAGAGCCTGGCTTCTGCCACACACTGATCGTATTCTTTATTAGCGTAAACTTATTTCTCTATTAACCTTCCCTCAGGAAAGGGGAAATGCAGTCTGCATTGTAATTAGCTTACACAGCCTTCCATGTAAGCTGAAGAATGGAAAGTGTCAGGGGTGCTCACAGCAGCCTCATAGGTATTTGCTGTAAGCAGGGAAAAGCTAATCTGCACTCAGATTTTGGCAAGGGCACAAAAACCTATGCGTAAAATAGTACTTAGAATGAATTAAATTTCACGTAACTGTGACCACACAGTAGGTAAAGTAGTAAAATGACGGAAAATATGACTAATCAGAAAGCTGGCTTAATTTTAGTGATTAAACTTATGCTTTAATGTAAACTAAGGTTCTTAAGTGCTTCATTTTAAAAGTGTTTATTGCTCTGTAGCTTGTAACAACTGTATTATTTCACCTACCAGCACACTCTAGCAGTTTCATCTGAAATAGCATTCTCACTCAAAGTAGGGGTTTTTTTTTAAAAAAAAGGTAAGATGAAATAAAAAAGCAGCTCTGCGACACTGAGCCATTGAACTCGTTTTACTCGATTAATCAGAATATCAAAAAATTATGAAAAAATGGAAATGCTTTGATTTTTCACTTTGAAATTACTTGTTGCAAAATTAGTTTTATTTTTGGTTTTGAATTCTTGTGTTTCCATTCAGAACTGGAATACAGAATGCAGAGCCCTTTGGGCTATCAGGGCAATGCAGACCAGGCACAGAGGCTGAAGTGGGTGGAGCTGTTGCTTGTTCTCTCCCATCTGTTTGATCTGAGTTTGGCAGGTCCCTGCGGATTGTTTCTCGCTGCCAGCCAGAGCATATTTCTCTTCCTGATATCTTCATAGTGGTCTGACTTAACAAGTTTCTATAGCTGTAAAGGCTTAATATTTTTCTGTGTGATCAGAAACGTTGTGCTCTCTCCGTGCTTTTAGAATTGTAGGAAGCTGGTCCCTGCACTTTCTGCATAACCCAAGGTGGTTTGCTTCTGAACAAGCAGTGAGTGGGCTCTCCCGAGTTGCCGCTGTGCGTGCTGCGGGCAGAAGAGCTGCAGCAACAGCCCTACTCTCAGGTTGACTCCTGCCCAGGGATGTCTTGCTCCGGCAGATCTCAAACAGCACCTTGGATCCAGGAGCTGTGTGAGCACTGCCCAGATTGTCACCCCCGTTAAACTGAAGTGCAAATAAAAGGCTGCATCACACCATCATCTCTCAAACAAGGCAGCCAAGGAAGTCTGTAGTGTTTGATCAACCTCATTTACTTTTGAAAGAAAAAACAACTTAAACAGCACTGTGTTGCAGGATATTGTAAATCATATTCAGCATTCCCAAATACCATCAGCTATCTTCTCTGCTTTCTTCAACATCTTACTGTCTTGCAGAGAAAATGTTCAAAAAACAGAAAAGCAAGTTTTTGTGTGTGTGGAGGCTGAGGAGAGGGATCTGGGAAAGGCACTTCTACCTCTTTCCTTCACCCAAACCTTTCTAGCTCTTCGATATTGTTGGACCTCTTTTCTCCTGTGGGAAAAGTGTGGATTTGTTCATATAGTTCATAGCAATTACAAAGTAACTGTTATATAAATTTGGTGGGATTTTTCTTTTTTTTTTTTAATGAGGTCTTTCACAAAGGAGTTTTGAGCTTAATGTGGGCTTCTTGTTTAATTTCATATTTTCCTCAGGAAAAAAAAAAAAAAAAAAAAAGGTCTGCTTTTTTAGGACCAGGTGTTTTATATAGCTAAGTTAAAACATGCCTGGAAAGGCTGTGGTTGTTCTTCTGTCTGAAAAGTAATGTACTTTTTTTCTCCCCCCCTGCCCCTTTTTGTAACATTTAGCATATATCCCTTTAAATATGTTGTTTATTTCTGTGTTTTCTGTTTGTGAATCTCCCACCACCAGTAGTTTCTTTGAAACACTGGATTCAAGAGTGGACATTGGTTTCATCCTCTTCCTCAAATACTCTTACAGATGTTGCTGTAAATCAATTATGGGACTGACATAGCATTTGGCTGCCTGACAAATGTGCCATAATAATGCAGTAAAATGTGGAATTTCTGAGGTACTGCCTGTAACTTTTTCAATGCTGTTGTAAATTCCCAGCCATGTCAGTGCAGGCAAGATGTTTGGATATTTCCATTTTGTCAGAGTAACTCAGTTTCTAATCTCACAGTTGTTTAGGCCACTTAGAGGTAGGATCATGTTTAGGAGTACAGCTAACCCGACTGAGCGGTCCCTGCTGACGAGGCGGCCCCCACCCAGCCTGCCTGGCCATGCCCATCCTTATGCCTCCCCCATGGGAACTGGCTTTTCACCTGAACATGTGCTGTGCCTGGCAAGGAGTTAGACCATCCTCTCCTCAAAAATAAATAGTTTCTCTCTTTGAATCCATGAGTGTAGGACTACTCAGTGGTTGTTACACAATAGCTGAAGGCAAATAATTTAGAGATATCTCAGAGAGCATTTGCTAAGCTGGTTCTGCTGAACTGCCCGAGAAGAAAGCTGGGCTCTGGGGATACTGATTTTGTTAATATCGCCTCTTTTTACAATCAATATTTGGACATATTACTGCTTAACAACCAAATAATAAGCTGAACCTAAGAATCTCTTTCTTAAATATTATTTCAATCATCACTAGAAAAACATGATTTAGAACAAAATACCATGTTACGGTACACAATAATATTTATAGGCCACAGATAACGGTGACTAACATTGAGCTGCACACAAAACTAGTGTTAGAAGAATGTTTATTTCCACAGTTACAGACTTTTAAATCAGGTATTGCTAAAGGTGAAAAGGAGTATTTGGCCTTGTCAATGTTTTAATGTACTTTCTGTCTTTAGCTGCTTGGAAATAAGCAATTTCTTAAATCTGGTAATGTATATGTATTGTATTTTCACTTCTTAAATTTATTTCAAATACAATCTACCCACTAATATGCAACAGGATTGTAAACTGAAAAGGATTATTAGAATTTAAAATTTGCTAACTTAATTGGAAGAATAAACAGCAAGTATTCTATTTTTTTCTGCTGTCTACTGATTTATGATTATCAGTATTTATACCAGCGTTTCCCTTTTTTAAGGGAAAGTTTATATTTCTGTTCTCAGCAGACTTCAAAATTGGCCTACTTCTAAAAATCATTATTACCTTGCACGTTGCAAAATGGCATACTTGAAAACTAGATCCTGTATAACTTGAAACTAATTGGCCCAAAAAGTGATAAAAAAACAATATAATTTCCCTTAAGTGGTAAAGTGGTAGCTCCTCGTTACTGCTGCTGTTCCTAGTCCCTCTTTTGTAACAGTGCTGAGAAGCCGCACAAGACTAGCTCCCACTTGGCGAGGCTCTTGCCTTGGACCTCCAGCTCGCACAGAGAGGGCAAGGGCTAAAATGTGGATGTGGTGTTGAGTGGTGGCTTGTTTGGTTTTGTCAGGAGCTTAGGGTGGGAAGACTCAATAAATGTGGAGGGGGTCAAACATAAGACAGGAGAGAGTGACCAGGGAGCATGTGGAATATAAAGTGGGCCATTTGGATGTGCATGGACTGGGAAAAACAGAGATGATCAGCTACCAAAAAACCCTGAGAAAGTCTGAACAAAACAGCATAAAGAATCTGACTGGCTCCTCCCTGCAGCTGTCCCTGTAGGCTGGATGTTGGGCTTGGGGGAAGGAGAACAGAAAGATATTTGTCCTACTGCCACAGGGAGAGTCTACTCTCCATATGTTGAGCTCTTATGAACAAAGTCAAATCAAGCTGCTCTGACACAGATCATTATGAAAAATATTTTCACTGTCTTGTATTAACACCACCCAACCCACACGTCTGAAAGACACTCTCAGGTCTTCATGTGCACTGTGAAGAGCCCACGCCATGCACTCTGGTGACTTTAGTGGAGATTTTAACTCATACAAGTGGATACGAGTGATAGGTAGAGTTCAGGTTTTTCCTGCTTCACATTAGCTGACAGACAGTTGAGCCTTTAGCCTGTGGTAACTGTCTTGGTTTCCTTGGGACTCAGTGGATAAGCGATAGGCATCTCAGGAGATGTTCCCCATGTCTTGGAAAGCCATCTGAGGAGGAGCTGCACTGCTGTTCAAGGCCTCCCATGCCTCTGCTGACAGTCTCAGACAACCAGATAAAAGCCTAACTTCTGGTCATGTAGGGGTAGGTGACTAAATCTTGTGCTGTAAAAATATTCATTCTTCACTAGGAATGAGAAAAAAGAGCATAGTTCATCTGGCTTCAGAAAGCCCCAAACAGGTTTATAAAAGCTGCAAACAAGAAAATAGATATTTAATTGTAATCTGTGGTGCATCTGATGCCGAAGTAGAAATCATTAATGTGGTACGCTTTTCTGCTGATGTTAAATGCTCATAACAGGACCGGAGGACTAGAGATGGTCAGAGTTTAGTCCATTTTGCCAATACTATGACAAATAAATTATTGGAGAAAGTGTTCCTCCATAGAAGCCATCTGGGTTTTCCTCCTCCAATCCACTTAGAAAGGTCTCTTAAAACCTGCTTGGTCACAAAGGTAGGAATATCTTTCTTATTTTCAGACCATGTTTACTCAGGAGAGGCTTTTGCTCTTTGGAATAAAATTTCTCATTTGCTGAAAGTAGATGGAACTGTATCCAATATTTAGATTCCAATGTTTTTAGAAAGACCAAGCATATTGCTTCTCAGCCTTTCTCTTTCTGGGCTAGAGAATCCAAATTTTTGCACTTCGCTTTGAATATGAATTGGCTTTTCCTTAGTCAGTTTAGTACCCGTTTCTGACATCTTGCTTCTAAATTTATAAATCCAACCAAACATCACTGTAAATCAACAATGGCAATAATTTGAAAAAATAGTTTTTTTCTGAACATTGAGTTAAATATTGAACTCCCCTCAGGAGAAGAAAAAAAAAGTGAATCTAGGTGTATACTTTTATGTTTGATTAAGGCCTTCTCGTGGAGTCCACCAAACCTATAATACATCCCTAACAACTTCTGCAGACCTACAAGAACTGATGTAGTCAGAGGAAGGCAGAAATGAATTTTTGTTGAACACAATCACAAAAAAATACTGACTTGTTCTGACACGGGTCATGTTACACTGGGTGCAAGGTGGCCTTGTTTGAAGTCAATGGTAATATCCCTATTTACATTAAGATTTTATTAATGTTCTAGCAGTCAAGTATAGGATGACTGGAGGGGCTGGTAACAGTGCAACGAAACACTGGGTGCTCTCCTAACACGTGATAGAGAGACTATCACTAAAGTACATTCAGAAATGTTGTATTAATGTATGAGGTTCTAACAGCTAGGATTTCATTATTAAACAGGATGGAACTATAAACTCTTTGTGTAAGCACACAAATGTGAAAACAGGCACAGTTTTTATCACATACTCTCCAAAGACCTAATATATTCTGATTATGAATCCTGGGAGGTGAGCCCAAGGAACATGAAGCAGTATTGTAATTAATTTACAGTTTTGTTGTAAAATGTTCCACTGAGCAGGTATTTACTTTGTAAGTTTGAATGGGAAAATTATGTTTTGCTGCTGGAGAACTCTTATAACTTTATACTACCACCCAGATAAATAAACAGAAAATAAGGTGTTTCTTAAGATACATAATGAAAATAGATATTAACTTTTTTTCCACAGAAAATATTGTTCTGTGTCAATAAAATCCTGAAAAAAATGCTGACCGTTTGAATTTTATTTTTCTTTTTTCCTAAGTTTTAATCTTTCAATTTTAGCTTACTGTTGAGATATTTCAAGGTGCTTCCCAACCAGTGTCCTCAAGTTTTCATAAATATCCAAACATCATTATCAGTTTGTCTGGTGAAACAGAAATACCTGATGCTCTGATACATCAAAAGCCTGTCTTTCATATGTCAGAAAGATTCACTGCATTGGTAAACTTGCGCAGCAAAATGAGATTTCCAGGTTGGGAGCCTGCAGGAGGATGAGAATATCTTCACTGTCTGAACATCTCAGTTTCCCTCTTCAGGCCTGATCTCTTTTGTTGGAGTGAATCAAGCAGTTCCTTCTGTGATGAAATTCAGATGTGTTTCTGGGTATGACTCTGTTCCAGGCTGTTCCCAGTCGCCAGCTGGGGAAGGATTCCCCCACAGAGCCTTCTCACATGCCTTCAAATCAAGGTCCAGGGCTTGCAACACATGCCCTTGGTATCCTCACATACAACCATTGGCTTGATGGGCTATACCACAGTCCTTACATAATTTCAGCGCATTATATCTGGGGAAAAAAAAAAAAAAAAAAAAGGGGAAAAATAAAAGAAATAAATAAATTTTAAAAAGCTCTAGAAATAATGATGTCTTAAATTCACAGAGGTGCCAAATGGAGCCTGGAGGCGACCCAGGTTTACAAATCTGTAGGGCTGCTGCCAGGGTTTTGAAGCAGAGCAGCATGCACACAAGCCACACACCCTGTGTCACTTGATCTGGAGCCAGGCATTGGTCTCTTGGGTGTATGGCTCTGTGTGGTGTGAAACAAGTACTGGCATCTCACAAGTGCAATTTAGATCTTTGGCTGGATGAATTCACAGCCTAATCTGCCTTAAAAGCTGTAACAACATCAGTCTCAATGTGCAGGCAGGGGAGAAGGAGGAATGGCTCTGAGCATCTGGCAATTTGGGATTATTTGGTGTGTGTGTTTGTATCTGTTTGTTTCCACTTACTTATTCAACAGGCCTCTGAATAAAATATACTATTACACTTTATTTTTAATAAAACTGGGGGTGTCATGGTTTACCCCTGGCCAGCAGCTCAGCTCCACCCAGCACTCACTCACTCCCCTCAGTTGGATGGGGGAGAGAATCAGAAGGGTAAAAGTGAGAAAACTCGTGGGTTGAGATAAAGACAGTTTAAGAGGTAAATCAAAAGCTTCACACACAAATACAGCAGCTACCTCCCATTGGCAGGCAGGTGTTCAGCTATCTCCAGGAAAGCAGGGCTCCACCACACATAACAGTTACTTGGGAAGACAAATGCCATCACTCTGAACATCCCTTGTTCTTCCCTGCAGCTTTTATTACTGAGCATGACGTCATATGGTATAGGAAATCCCTTTGGTCAGCTGGGGTCAGCTGTCCCAGCTGTTTCCCCTCCCAGCTTCTTGTGCACCCCCAGCCTACTCGCTGGTGGGGTGTGAGAAGCAGAAAAGGACTCGACTCTGTGTAAGCACTGCTCAGTAATAGCTAAAACATCCCTGTGTTATCAACACTGTTTTCAGCACAAATACAAAAAATAGCCCCATGCAAGTTACTCTGAAAAAAATTAACTCTATCCCAGCCAAAACCAGTACAGAAGGAAAAGGCAATATGAGATCATAATTAGAGAATACTGTTAAATTTACCTGATACCATCCTTTTTTACTTATTTCTAAGTGCCTTTGCCATTTTATTCCATTGCATTTCTAAATTACTTACAAGACATGCAATATGACCTCTTGCACTTGCTGAAATCAACTAACTTTAGACAGTTCAGGATTTAACCCAGGAACTTTTAAGAAAATCAATTGCATTAAAATATACAAAACATTTTTGCAGGTAAATTTGTAAACCTTTTACTATATTCAGTGACTTTACATAACCGGTATGATATGATTTGGGAAAACAAATCCTTTTAAAAATTGACAAGAATTTTTTCAGAAAACAAAATTGCAGAAAAGAAAAGGTCATGGTGTCACAATTTGGAAGACAGCACTAAAATCATCTAACCAGTGATCGTCTGGGGAACATTTAATCAAGACAAATCAAATTAGATTCACTGAAATAATTGCCTTCAAGAAATAATTTGACCATCTCTCCAGTTAACTTGGCACTAATTTGACCAAAAAAACCAAAACAAAATCCTGTCTGGGGTAGAAACTTTTGTTTTCCTTCCTTGTTAAAATGCTCACTGATAATTTTTGTTGGTTGCAATTTGGTGTTAGTGGATAACCAACAATTTATTGCTAGGTTCATGCCGTATTGCTTGACCAACTTGCAGAAACCTATTTATTTCATGCGTAAAACACTTTTTAATTTATCACCTCTTGAGAGCACTTAAGCAACTGATTCAATTAAACCAATGTTCAATGGCTGTGCCTGTGTTTCACACTTGACTGATAAAAGAAAAAGATGGGATACATTACAACTATTGATTAGCTATAGTTTATTTATGTTTTTAACCTATAAGCCTTTAACAATCACCTTAATTTTGTGTGTGTGTGTGGAGAGTGCTGAGCTGATAAAAGAAAGCTACAAGTGCAATCCATACTGAGAAAGAAGCAGCACACATTAACATTTTATCTATTTATGTAGTGAATTTATAGCTTGTGACTTTGTCAGTTCTAGAGAGCAATTTTCCCTCCTTACATGCATAACAGGGATGTCACAAGCACTAGTAGAGCAATCTTCCCTAAACTGGAATAGCCCCAATGCTATTTTAAGGGATTTTTATAGGGATTCAGTAGCTCACCCGTTTCTGTTTGCCAAACTCCTGTGACAGGCTTTCTGGCAATAATGTAATTTTTGTTTGCGATATCAATGCATCAGAGAAAGGAAAACAGTCTTCAAAAATTATGATGGTGGGGAAACTAAATCAGACAACTGTATACTGACTTGTTCAAGGTCATATGGAGAATCAGAGCCACAAAAACCCAAATCTCTCTTTTCTTTTTTCACATTGGGCCAGGCTGGATTTGAATACAGAGGGAAACGCACAAAATTTCAGAGGCACCTAGTCCAGTTGAGGGAATGAATAACACAAAGTTGGATAAAAGTCAATCCTTTAAAATGCAAAAAGAAGAAAAAACAACGTGATTGCACTATTTTCAGTCTCTTTTTAATCTGCTGTATGGTACCCACAGGGAAGCTTTGAAATAGAGAAACTCAGGACACAGAGTGGAAGGGTAGATTGTGAAAGATACTTGAGGTGCTTACTCTGCTGTGTATTTTCCTCTGAAAGATAGCTCTTGAGGCTATTACTTTGCAGGGGTTCACAAGAGCAAGGAAAAATGTTTGTATCTGGCTTTTTATTAATTCGTTTGTGCAAAAGGCAGTTTTCAGGGATGCTCTCTCACAAGCACAGCTAAGAAGATACCTCTTTGGAATCAAAACACTAAAGCTTGCTGACATGATCATTTCTGCATGAGGCTCCTGTACTCACTCAGTCCTCCTGCATGGCCCACAGAAAAGGTTGGGTGAAAGAGTGCAAAAAGCTTTTGTAAAGATAGGTTTAAATGATCACAGAAACATTAAGTTGGAACTGGTGTAAAATTTTCCTTTCAAATTTTATTTAGCATAGAATATCTTTTAATGAACTTTAGATTTATTTTTTGTCAGAAACCCTGACTTCTTATATTTTTTTGCACATTATAAAGACATTTCCTGTAAAAATATAAAGCAATTTTGTAGGATTCATGCTGGTTTTGTTTTTGAGGAAGAAAATTATTTTTTCCCAAAAAATTTCACTGTGTTCGGCAGGTAGTGATGATACAGCAAGGGCTGCTGAGCAGTCAAGTGAAGGTGGGAACCAGCATGACCCCACGGAAGCTGCAGTATTCTCCCAGAGATTTCTGGTCAGAATTTGTCTTGAAGGTGATGCAAGAAATAAACACCGAGCATGACTGATTTATATTCTGGTTTTTAAGCTTATTTTCTCAATCTTTTCATCACTGATGACAGCCATGGAAAGGTGAGGCGTTTCTTTGGGATTTTTTGTTGTTTGTTGGGTTTGGGGTTTTTTATCCCTACCTAGGTCTCTCTTCTGTGTTGTTGCTTCTCTTCTTATTGTTCGCAATTTATTTCAGCCAGCTATTTGGATAGGTGTTATGGTTTACTTGGTATTGAGCTGTTGCTTTCTGGCTGTGGCTTCCACCTCCAATTTTGTACATAATGAACAAAATAGAAGAAAAACAAACACAATAGCAAAATATGTCATTATCCTTTCCATCTTTTCCATGCTTTTTGCTGATCATATGCACATCATTTGTAGTGCTGCCAAAAGCATCTGAGCTTCAGTCAACTACCTTTGGGATTGTAATTCCTTTATGATCTGTTTTCCTATTTATTTTGACCTGAATGGTTTAGTAGTGCAGCTTGGAAAAGATACAGGCAAAGGTCTTTGGACTAAGTTTCTGTTGAATTAACATAAACCATTTCACATACCATTGGGTACTGGCATAATAAGTTTCAGGCTGGCAATTGGCCTTGAGAACATAAATCAAATTCATTTATTTTCTTTTTCAGCTCCTATCTTACTTGGGCAGCAGGCACTCTTATCACAAGTCAATGCTATACTAGCAACAGATTACAACTGAAGAAGGGTAATGGATACAAGAAGTTCATTCATCTATCTATCTTGCTATTTATCCTGCATATATTAATAGAACATGTCTGCTACACAAAATTCACTCTATTTAGTTTTCTCTCCTTTAGTCCTTGCATATGGAGAGATAAGTGTGGGGGATTTTTTCATGACGTGATCTGCATTATTCATAGGGAAAAAAATATGGCCAAGAAGTAAGTCTGGTGAATTGAGGGAGATCACAGGGAAAACTGGTATCTAAACTTAACAACCCAAAGTATGTACATAAGAACCCAGAGTAGCTCACTCTGATGGGCTGTATTTCAAAAGATGCCTTTACAGTCAGAAACAACATTGGGAGCTTTCAAAATATCTCTAGCATAGACATCTGTGCTGTAGAAATCTATACCAAACAGGGTATTCCAGTCTCCTTTTGCCGACCGCTAAGAGAAACAGCTGCTCCTAGAAAGCCCCTCATCTCATCCTGATTAACAGATTTAAAATGTCAGACAAAATGTGTTTTCGTAATGACTTTTTCTCTCCAACAACAGTACGAATACTCTAGCTGAGTAACTCAGATGCAGCTGACTGCTGCATCAGTGCTTTAAAGTTCACTGAGATGAATCCCACTAACAATTTTATCAAAGCTGAAGTCTTGAACTATTATTTGATATTGTGATAGAATTATATTCCAAAAACGTGGCATGCCTCATGATGAAAATATTGCATATGTTGTGTAATCAGGATCCTTAACAATTCTGCAGTGAATGAGAATCAAATATTGACCAGTATGCTGATGCAATGATGAGATATAGTCATAGGCTTGAGTATGATCATCAAGTATTTATGTAAGTGAATCAATAAAGATTATGAATAAAGGTAGCAAGATACACTACAAAAATTATTTAAAAGAAAAAATACCATTTTTCTTATGGAGTTAAAATTAATAGTTAATATATCTATGTGTGTAGGCTTGTGGATATATCTTAGAGACTTTCTTGCACCTGTCACTCAGCAGATGGTAAGGACATTGGCAATTGCTCAAAAATGTCAGGGGGCTGGTTGCATTGTTTCTGACCATCTCAATTGCTGTTTTAAAATCCACTTAATTTAAATAACAATATTAAAAATATTGAACTGAAAATCCCTCATGTCTGTCTAGATGCAGAATTTCTAGATAAGAGGAGCAGTTGAGGCAGTGAAACAACAAAGCAGTGTAATATGAACCCATCACTGCTGGGGAGTGAGATGAGGGCAGATAGTCAGTGCAGCAAATTGCTTTGCCATCTGCTCCTTCAGCTTCTTGACCAGGTTGCAAGGCAGGCAGTATTCTCCCTTTTGGCCTATTAGAAGTGACATGTGCTGTCTTCTGCATCAAGGTATTTGATGCACTCCAAACTTTAAGCTTTCTGAATCAAAATCAAGCAGAGCAGACTTGGACCAAGCCATAGGATGTTATCCTTCGAGTGTTGTCCATTGAAGCGTTAAACTCACTAAATGTAAACTCAGAGTAGTCAGTGCTAAACTAAGCGATAAAAACCAGTCCTAAACAAGCTAATCTGTGTACTGGAAGACAGTGATGTGGGTTTTCTCACATAGTGTTTGATCCCACTGAAGAAACTCTCTTGTCCCAAGTCTCTAAAGTAGTTCATTGAAAATGAATGTGGGTATTTCTACATGGCTTTGCCCTGCTCGCAAGTAGACATGTCTTCAGCAGACTTATCCAAACTGCAGCAGAGGATGTTTATATACATGTAAAATCACTGCAACAGAAACATATTCCATGGAGAAAAGTAAGGCAGAAAGGCAAGCAAAGGAATTTAACTGTAAATATTTTGCTATTTTTAACCTGTCTTCCTCTACCAAAACTAAAATCTTAATGATGTTCTTTTTAAAGTGAATTTTCTCGGTATTTCTAGATACATTCAGCCTATCTGCATGCATTGTTTCATAATGCCATATTCTTAAAAACAGCCATCATTTAAATATTTTTAAAATGTTATGTCAAAATGTCAGCAATACTTTTCTTTTTTTTTTTTTCAGACTTATATCGGGAACTAAATATCACTAATTATCATGTTTTTAATGATAAAGATTACAGCTTCAGAACAAAGGTTCTCATATAATTGTAATTATAATTTTGAAAAATCTGTATTTAATGAATTTGTGTTGTGACACACCTAAGAAAACATTTAGGAAATACATGTTTTAAAAGTAACATTATTTAAACAAATCTCTATTACATTTATAATTATATATTAATATGTATTATAAATCTGTATTATACTTGTATTTAATCAGCAAAAGGAAGGTGAATTTGGGAAATCTATTTGCTTGGCAGATTCTGTTCCTTTTTTCCTCTTTTTTTTTTTTTTCATTGTCTTTTAAAATCAACAAGTACAATCATCTTGTCTAAAGTACAGTGAAGGAGGTGTGAAGAGATGAAGAATCTAGGTGTACTCATCACTGGCTGAGTGTTATATTAAGAGGGCAAAAGAAAATAGAGAACCTTAGCTACACAAAGACGGGTTTAAGGGATGACACTTCCCATTAACAGTATACAGAACAGAAGTGAACAAGTGAATCTCACCCATGAAAGAGCAGAGATGAGGGTGAGGGATAAATGAGCATCTAGTATCTACATCAAGCAAATGGAAATATCTCAGCTGCAAGTACTTCATACCCATTCTCTATTATTTTATTCTTTGTTGTTGCAATTGCACTGGGTATTGCTCCTCGCTGTGAAAAATACATATTTGTTCCTTACTGAAATACCACTGTTTCTGTGGTGTGTTGTTTTTTTTCTTTTAATTTCATAGCACATTATGAGACTATACTTTATTTTTAACTTACAAAATAGAGCAAGATTTTCAACCTGGGGCCACAGAATCACCTGCAGTGGAGTATGTGCATTCACTGGATGTTTGTTAGGGTCAATAAATCAAAAATGTTGCAAATCTCTGATGCAGGAGGAACAATATTTAAAATACAGATATATAAGATACTTTCAAGGAGAAAAAGAATTATCAAAATCAACTAGTGCACAATTGAATTAACTACCCCCAAAAACTGTTATCAGCTGCAGATGTCCCCTGACACGGTGATGCTTTTGTGGTGGCAATGATTTCTCTTGTTGTCCCATTCCTCCTAATGCTAGCAACCTTACTCTCTTCAGGCCTTGTAGGGTAGAATTTACAGCTGGCAAAATGCAGTCAGTCTTTCTGATTCTGAATTGTCTTTGCAAAGAAGTCAGCCAAGCTAATTACTCATATTCTAAAGGCCCTTTCACCTTGTCTTCCACATTCCAAAGATGTATTCAGCATTGGGCAAATGAAGCAAAATTAATGATGCACTGTTAGAAAATAACTCTTCAGCTACTGTGCAGTGGTGCAGGATCTTGGGGAAAGA
>NW_010120351.1:61478-75038 GCF_000699245.1 Pterocles gutturalis
ATTTGTATTTCCTTTATTTTTATGAAGGGGATGCACCCAAAGAATGTACCTTTTTTTGTTGTGCATTAAAAAAAAAGAAGAGGTAAACAAGTAGTTTATGAATCACAGAGAACAAAATTCAACCTGCTGTAATTTCACTAGACTTTCAGGCCAAGATGCATGGGGTTTTTTTGTCAAAAACACCCAAGGTGGGGCTAGAATCCAATGTACCATGTCAGATTGTTTTCTATGTCAAAAAAGCACATTGCCATTTTTAGGTGAGCATTTCCTAAGGCCTCATATAACACCCGTTAATATAGAACACTTATTACGCATTCATTTTGTGTCACAGAGTTTTCACTACATCCTTTTGGTCCAGTAGTTAATAGTATCCCATAATTTTTATAATTTTAAAATATTCAATTTTTTATTATCACAAGTTGGAAATTGATTTTCATTTGTTCAACTGTTGATAAGGATATGTTTGGACAGACCACTTTCAGCTCAATAAATGCAGCTATGTGTGTGTGTGTGTACACACCAGAACAAAGTAAAACCAGTCTATATGCACTCAATTCCCTTGGGCTTTTGAACCAAGCCAGTGAAAGAAGGCAGCTGGGAAGGTCTTGTGGCAGCCAAATGTTGAAATGTTAACAGAAGCAGCTTAAGAAAGTCTCGCCAAGTCAGCAACACCACTATCCCAGTTGCATACATAGCACTAAGTGCTGCCAGCAAAGTCGATTACAGAGCTTGGTTTATGAGCTCTTTGCCTGCCAGGCAGGCTTTGTGTGTGGCCGTGTATGTAACAATCAGTCCTTGGTGAAGGAAGGATGGGTACCAATGCTAGCATTCAAGGAAAGAATGAACAGGTGAGAATTTTCAAAATTGTGTTGTTTCTCCTCTCTCAGACACTACTGTCTGCCATCCAGGAGCCAGGAATGGCACTACAAGGTTGATCATCTGCTCAGTGCGGTCAGAGTTTCAGTTGTATGCAGTGGACATTGAGCTGTGTTATTAATGTGGTTACATTAAAACATCCAGCTGTCGGGTCCACGTTTTGCCCTCAGATGCATGTGTCTGGCTTCTGTGCTTCAATGGGAACAGGGTATGCATAGCTGAGGATAGAATCTGGCTGTGTGTGGATGCATATGTATACATATGTGTCTCTGTATATACAGTAGTTGTAAGGAGAAAGGAAATATATTTTCCTGAATGATAATATTCATTAGTTTCCCATTTCCTTTCTGTACCAAATATTCTTATTTCTCTGGAGAGTCCAGGGCTTTGTGTGTAGCAGTCTTCTTTAGGAAGCATTTAGGGCATTCGGTGACTCTGTTTCAGCCAAAGCAATGGGATTGATCCAAGATTTTGTTCTAAACTCTAGCTGAACTACAGCCTGGACTGTTTGGAAGTGTTAAAAGTAGTGAGAGAGACAGAGGGAAGGAGGGGGGGAGAGAGCAGAAGGCAGCAGAAAAGCAAGAAGAGAGAAGAAGAGAGAAGAGAAGAGAAGAGAAGAGAAGAGAAGAGAAGAGAAGAGAAGAGGAAAGGAGAAGAGAGGAGAGGAGAGGAGAGGAGGGAGCAGAGATGAGATGAGAAGAGAAGAGAAGAGAAGAGAAGAGAAGAGAAGAGAAGAGAAGAGAAGACCAAATATTCTGTTTGTGTCTGAGACAGGAAACAGCAATACCAAAATATCCCAGAAAGGCTATTCTTGCTGTACTACTGACCCAGCCAAAACCAAGTCCTTCTGTAAATCTTTCAAGAAATCCTGTTTGAGTTATTTCCAGTCTTGCTTCCAGACCAGAGAGGCTTGGATTAAGCATTTGAAAGTTTGAATGCTTATCAGCTGCTTCTTTCTTCTGCCTCTTCTCACCTAAATGAGAGCCCGGACTCATCATCAGCTCTTTGTGGTTGTGGCACTTCCTTCTGCAGACATCTCCGATGGGTTCTCCACTCATAGTGCTCAGGCAGTTGAAAGAACTGAATTTAGCTTTTCTAAACATAAAGCAAATCATGCTAAGACAGATAATTTGTTAAGCAATGTCCTATAATTGAGCAAGAGTTGATGGTGATCGTCCTTCCTCCCATTGTTCCCTTGTGTGCACTGCAACATTTTGAACATCAGTATATATCCTCTTTGTCTCAGTGATTGCAGCTTATCGAGTAACAACTAGCCATTTCTCTGTTGTTGCGAAAGTGATGCTGCATTTCTCTCTGAAGCTGCCTCTGTGTATGTGCATGCAGCTGCACTTGTGACACAGGCAGCAGCTGTGACAGTCATTTTTACTTTATTTTTTCAGAGCAGAGCTAAGAATGTGAATAACTTGTTCTCCTTAAACTAAGGGAGCATTTGCCTTGACCTCATTCTTCACATAGTCATCCATTTTTGCTTGGAATCTGGGACAGAGGCGGTTTGTTTCATATTCTAACTGAACTGCTTTTCTCATTCCTGATTACCTTAAAGACTTAAGTATTGACCTCAACTGAAAAAAAAAAAAAAAAGTCTGTTTGATTAAAAACCAGAAAAGAGCACTACATCTCTTCAATAGATATTTTTCTGCTTCCTAAAAAAAAAATGTTTGTCCTTTGCACTATATATTTGATATGTATTACCATATATTACTAAGCTTCATTATTCCTATAGTCTAACAAATCTTTAATTTTTCATTAGGTAGGTCCTATCTCAGTCAAGACAAATCTTTTAAGATACAATCTCTGACAGAAATCTTTCTCAACAATATAACCATATATAACCTTACTGCAAATTATTCAAATCCAACGTGTAATTCTGCTTGGTTTGAAATAAGTAGTTGTGCATGAGTTATAGTTTACATGTTCAAAAAGGACCAGTGTAGCTAAGTACCTTAACCTGTGACATGGGACATTGGGCTAACCTGAATTAGATATTACTGTAGCTAGACCATGACCTTTAGAATAACCCCCCCCCCTTTTTTTTTGTTCCTCATATAGGTATATGTAGGCTAAGATCACCTTTTCCCTCATTTTATCTTTGATGAAGTGATTAGGCTGCCTGAATTTTTTTTTTTTTTTTTTTTTTTTTTGCTGTGAGTGGTTTTCTCATGATCTAATTATTCTCACAAATATTCTCTGAACTCTTTCAAAACATCAATGCTTCTTGAACTGTGGATATAAGAATTTACTTTATTACAGTAATGTTTACTTTGGGACAAATACATAAGTGTTATTGACTTTTTATACTTGCTCAGTACCTCCTTGTTACTAAATTGAAGGGTCTTGTTAGACTTTCAAAACACAGGATTGCACATGAAGCTCAGAAGAGTTCAGAGCAGAATCATCTCCATGAATTACTGTTTCCCATGTCAGTGTCTCCTCTCCTGTTAGTATAATTTGTGTTCTTTATTCTTTAATCTTTTTCCCCTCTCTTGATATTTTTTTCTTGTTCAAATCAAAACACATACTGTTTGCAAGCTTCTAGTTTATTAAGCAATCAAGATTGCCCTTTTTCAGTAACAATTTTCCTTTATATTTTGCCGAGCTCTAACACTTCCTGATAACTGCAAACTTTGTTAATGACACCTTTGTTATCTTCCAGGTAACGAACAAAAAATCATTAAAATATATTACCAATGCATTACCTATGGGATCATACTAAAATCACACCTGATTGATGATGATTTCTCTGCATCTGTCACTTAGTTAATGGGTAATAAATATGTACTGTTCACAGTGTTAACTTTGTAACATCCTATATTTTTAATCAAAATGTCCTGAGATACACAGTCAAAGGTTTGACTGAGCTTTGGTTGTATACACTAATTTTACTACTTTTGTCAACTCAGTGTCTAATCTCACCAGAAAAAAAATCATGTTAGCTTGCCAAAATCTGTTTTCTAGAAGACTACTTCTAGGGGCACTAATAATATTTAATTATTTATTGATACAATCTTTCATCATCTGTTCTACTACTTTGTTTAGGGTCAACATCAGGCTGACAGAATAACTTTAGGTGGGTCACCTTGTTTATCGCTTTCAAATACTGATGCAACATTAGATTTCTTCCAGTTCCTGAAACTACTCCAGTCTTTCTATTTCTAGAGTTACTGAAAATAGCAACAACTGATTAAAGACCCTTTCAGTCAGCTCTTAGGATTTATATTTTTTTGTAGTGCTTAAGTCATAGTTTATGGATGTATGAATGCTCTTGAAAACTTTACCAACAAGACTTAGGATGTCGAGGCATAAACTGTGAGTAGTGTATGTGTTATTAATAGAGAAAAGCAGGGGGATCTTTTTATTTTTTCACTAAATCTTTCTGATATTTTTATTCCATTCTCCTTCCCTAATAGGACAAACTTGCAATCTTCTGACATTTTTAAAAAGGAAGATATCTGTGGTTAAGGTACTACCTCAGGTTGGATTTAGACTAAAGATGAACTCCAGGTTGTGTACTAAATACATGTTTTTAACTTGTTTTCTTTTTTGGTCATTAGATACGATTAGAATAGACAATATTCTTCTTATTGACAGTTACAGTCAGCCAAGAAGAAATATGATTTAATTTAGTAAGAACTCTAAAATGCAACAATTTTACACATCTCAGAGCATCAATATGAAAAGCGGGAGCGACAAAAATAGATGACAATTTTCATATTGTCTGACTGAAATGCCTAGAGGAATAAAAGGAATGAACCAAATAGTTCAAAATGAGAATCTCACTATCCTTTACAACTCATCAACATAATTATAGCATGGATAAATCACAGAGCTAAATATGCTTGTAATAAAGAAGTGTGCAGTTTAACAAAGAATTGTACTCAATTAGAATAATGTTTTAGAAAAGCCACGAATAATGTATTTGTTAAAAAGACTTAAAGGCAGCAATATGTAGCACACCGTATGCATATTGCAGTGCCAAAACAAACACGACCACATAAATGCAAGACTAATTTGGAGAAGCAGTTTCTAGACTGTAATCCTGATGGCAAAACCTGTGATTATGGGTGTAATCCTGCAATCTCCAGCAATTGTCCTAGGTTTATTCAAGCCAGTAATTGAGCCGGGCATTCCCACATTCAGACTGTCGCTAAATTCTTCTGACTCACCACACATAAAATGCCTAAGCTCAATGTTTTCTACTTTCTTTACAAATCCATTGCTACTGCTTGTCACTCCTGGTCTTTGTAACAGCCACCAACTTATTTCTAAAGGACCCACATATGGTTTTGTGTTAAGATTATTGTCATGTTTTTGTCATCTCTATCCGTTTTTCTTCTACTTTGATTCTTTCTCAAGGTTTCCTCTCTTCATAAGCAACCTCTATTGCCCTTTACAATTCCACCTTTCTGGTTCCTATAAATTATGATTCTGGTCTCTGTTCTTTCACCATGACCACTTACAGTGGCCATAATATGTCCTATGATTGCTCTCTTTCTCTTCGCTGTTTTGTTTTTCCCCTCCTTTCCTTCTTCCCCAGCAGAAAAAAAAATTATTTATGAAAACACATTTTTGATGAGATAATGTCAACAAACAGCAGGCTTAAATTGATACAGATATTAGGAAGAAATTTCTCACTCAGAGGGTGGTGAGGCACTGAAACAGGTTGCCCGGAGAAGTTGTGGATGCCCTGTCCCTGAAACCATTCGAGGCCAGGCTAGATGGGGTCCTGGGCAGCCTGCTCTAGTGATTGGCAACCCTGCCCACAGCAGGGGGGTTGAAACCAAATGATCTCTAAGGTCCTTTTCAACCCACGTCATTCTATGATTCTATGATTTTTTTTGCATATGCCATGATTTTTCTCTAAGGACTGATCTGTAACATTTTTCCTTTTTGTAATTCTCAGTCACACCCAAAATCCCACAAATTTTAAAATTTTAAATTTGAAATGTCTACTTATGCCATCATGATCAGGTCCCTGCATTTGCAGAAATTTAGAAACAATGTCACAACAAAAATTTCAAACACAAGTTGACAGGAGAAACTGATGACACAAACTCTGTTCTAGGCCACTGCTTTGAGAGAAAATTCAGCTGGTGAAAATAGCTGAAAATGTTACTCACTACAGAGAAAGAAAAAAAACACCCTATTCATCTGCATCTACATATAATGATGGGCCCTATAATAATTCTGGATGCATGAGAAAAGCTTCAAGGAGTTGCTCAAATCAGCAAGGTAGAACCCATGAAATCTACAATTAATCTTCTGCCTGTCTAGACTTGTGTGAAAGTCTGCCTTTCTCTCTCATAAATTCCTCCAAAGCATGATTCATCAAACCGAAATAAGTAAATTTGAAACAAATTAACTGAACTAGATTCTGGGAGTGCCTGCTTCTCCCCATTGGCTAGTTTATTTATCTTTTTAGTCGAGATGACTCATTCAAAGAAGATACTTAAATATTAAAATTTTATTTGAGAGTGATACTCTTCTCATTATTGCTAATGGCTCCCTATTGAATTACCAAGTTTCAGGAACTTGTGGTCTCAAAAACTGCTCTGTTCCCTATGTTCTTGTCATAGTGGTCATTCCATATTCACAAAATAATGTTATTGATTATACAAATATAAAGACATGTAAAGATATTTTTCTAGAGGTTAGGGAATGAAATAATCATCTGTAGGGGTTCTCTAACCACCTGGTGAAAGTGTGTTCAACACAGACCAAGAAAGAAACAAAAAGTAAAATTTATCTTTGGATAAAGAGTAAAAAAATAATTGTTAGTCAAGTCTGCCTTCTTTGATAGCAGAGGCAAAACTGTCAGTGACAAGTGAGGGTTTCTTAAAATGATTGAAAGAGATATAAAAAAGTTATTAACTATCTGTGGCTTGCTGATTCAATTTCTTGAAAGCTTGAGGGGAAAGAAAAACAAATATTATTTTTCTGATATTTGTGAGGCAACTACCCAAGGGAGGACATTTGCAATCAGAATATCAAGAAAGTGAAATTAAAAAAAAAAGAACACACAAACCCGCCAACTGCCTTTCTCCTCAATCCTCTTTCAGTGACTCCACAGTCGTAAATTTAGGTAGAGTTCAGTTAAAGTGAATTGGAAATCTAGAAATGAGCTTAATGAGCTTTAAGATTAAGGCAATAGGGTAAAGAAAACCAACAACCAACACCCTAACTTACAGAAGATGAAGAGGAAAATTTAAAATAGTCCCAAAAGGAAATAATTTTTAAAACTGGTAATAGCCTCATGCTGCAAAACTCAAATCCATGCTTGCATCCCACATTTTGACAGGTATTTGTGGGAATAATTGTTAGTGTGGCCTTATTTTCACCTGTACTTTTTTCTTTAACCCTCATGAAAGAACACAGAGTACCTTTCTTGAGAAAGTTGTGATTTTTGTGCCAAAACTAACATGCTTTTCTTTACATCAATAGTAATTAAGTGAGCCAGCATGTAGCTTAAAACATTGATCATTTTTCTTCCTCTCCCTGACTGTACAGCTGTTTCACAGCACAGGTGGGTTGCTACAATTTTCTGAAATCAGATAGAAGTGATTGATTTTATTAAAAAAGAAAAACCAATACACAAACATATACCAGACAAAAACCCTGGGTGCATGTGATGTAAGGTAATTTATCTATGTAATGTAATCTCCAAGTGAAGGTTTACAGTCAGTTTGTTCAAGGACAGCAAAATAACTTTAAGAAGTTGAAGTCTCTAGAAGGCTTTTCCTCACATTTTTCACTCCTTGCTGGATAAATTTTAAAGTCCACTCACTGTTCTTCTTGATGTTAAATGCAAAGTAGAGTGGGTGGCACCAAAAAATAACTACCCAAAGAGAAGTTTTTAAATATGAGCCACTAGTTTTTCACCTGTCATATCAAAGAGTGGGTGGGTGGGTGACAAAGTGTGGAGTTAGCTGTAATAAAGTTCCATGACTTTGCTTCAGATGATTAGGGAAAATTTTTGCTAGGTATTTTTATTACTGATATTCTTAATTTTACTAGGTGTTTATGATGTTAGTCTCAGAATTATCAGTAACCTTAGGTTTTTTCATAACTTCAGGTAAACAAGGATTTTGTAGTTCACTGCTGTATTCAGGCAACAGAAACCTGTTTCAAATAAGGAATGATTTTGTATCATTGAATTTCAAGTAACCAAGATTCAACTGCATTTTAAATTCTACAGTAAATCAAAATAGCGGAAGATACCTTGCTGTAGAAGAATAAAGTTATGCTTGTTGTTAGAATACTTGATTTAGATGGTGCTCAAGAGAGGATGTTCTTGGTAGAAAATATGTTTGAAAATAAAGCCACTGAGTCACTGCACTTTAATTTCCTACCTGCCAAGTGGGAGAAATAAATTCGTAGTTTTTTGCATTTTCTCTCATCTTGCCCATTGATACCTAAGTCTCTTTGGGTGCCATTCTTACTGTCTGACTTTAAATAAGGCTATACTGTCAAACTGTTGACAACCAGTTCTAGAGCAAGAACTGAGAAGGGGACTTCTAGGTCTGAGTAGAATTTGACATGATTATCATGGGTAAAGTAAGTTACAGGCTTAAGAAGGTGAATCATAACAGCCAGATCTACCAAAAAGGGACCTCCAGCCTACTCAACTGCCTGGTAAAGATAGGTATGTTGCTGTTTTGCGTCTCCAGAACCCCTCTGCTAATGCAAAAGTAATGCATTAATAAGATGTGCAAGTCCTCTTTTGCTACATGCTTGAATGTTTCTGGAGCTTTGAATCAGTCTGAAAATAAGAACTGATAATGGAGAAAAAATAATTTTTTAACTAATTCTAATGGAAGAAATTTTTCTACAACACAAGCGCTATACATATCTCATGCATGTTACACACGAGTTTTAATTTGGAGAGACTTTTAAACGAAGAAGGAGTAAGAAGAGAAAATGGCAAATGCTTTCTTTCCCTCCAGCTCCTAAACACAGCTTAGTGCCGGACATCCATCACTGTTCAGAATGGCGCATAAACCAGCTCCTTGGCTCTTTTTACTGTACTATAACTCATCTTTGCCAGGAATTGTCACCCCTGTAACAACTTAAAGTTTTCCCTTGGCTTCATTCTCACAAACAGTAGCCAGGGAAAATGATTTACTGCGCCTGCAGAGGCAGCACCAGAGGAAGAGATCTCTGTCACAGCGGCAGGGCTGTGACGAGTGTGACATGCTGATTTCGCAGAGCACCCTGCCAGCACGAAGGACCTGCTCTCCTGAGCCCAGTTTGCTGCTGGAGCAGCTGCAGCACCACAAGTATTTTTTGGGAGTCTAGGGATAGTAAAGCTACTGCAGGAGCCTTTAAAGTGCACTGATTATGCTTTTATGGATCCTGACCTGTTTTTTCTTAACACTACAGGAGTGTGTGTCTGGGGCATTACCGGTGAGCTCATTTACTAGCCATGACATTTACCTTCATCAGTTTTATGCACAGCCAGCCCTGACTGTCCCTGAGCCCCTCCCCTGGGGTCTACCTCCACCCCACCCATGGCACAGGACCTGCCCTTCCCAGCCAACCTGGGCCCACCCATGAGCCCACATCCTGACCTGGCCTCTGCCCGTCCCCACAGAGGCACCCAATGCCCAGGGCTTGGTCTGCCCTGGCGGCCCCCCACTGCCTGCTCCTGGCTGGGGCAGTGGGACAAACCCAGGCTGCCAGGCCTTGCACTGATGGACCCCATGGGTATCCCTGGCCCACAGGAGACACTGACCTTATGGTGCCCTGGTACTAATTCAATAGGTACAGACACATAAAAATGACTAAAGAAACCCAAACATAAATATTCCAGTGATGCCCATGGTAGTGGGTGGACAAACTCATGTGCATCTTCATTTCCCCATAATGAGTGGGCTGTGAAAATGGTTTCCCCTGTAATCCCGATGCCTGAAGTTAGTCAGCTTAAGACCTAAGTATTATTTTAGTGTGAATCAAATGCATACATCCATCGTGAGCTGAGCCTTGGTCCCTTGGTCTTTTCATCTGAAGAAGAGGGACTGCTGTTATACAGTGCATTTTAGAGATCTGTAGGAGTTTTCCCAGTCCCACATATAAATTATTTTTCTTTGGCAATGGAAATGTACCCTTATTAAATACTTTTCGAGAAATGTGTACAGTTTCTAAATGGCTCAAAAGATTATTTTTTTAGGTTGAATATAGTCAAGAAATGCACAAACAACCCCTTATAACCAAAACACTTAATTTTAAATCTGGAATGTCCCAGAGTGTTCTTCCCTTCAAATGAACCACTTAGTGGCACTAGTCCAATGTCAGGAAGTACCTGGTGGTGTTTCTAGATTTCCCTTTCTTCGATCTGATGTGTCCGTATGTGTGTGTGTGAAAAAATTCACTTGCCTTTACCTGAAGATTCTGGCTGTATTTCTATTGTTCTGGCTCCTGGATGGTGATGGTCCTGTGATGATCTGTTTGCTAGATCATCCAGGTTTGTGAATGCTGATATTAGAAGTGCAAACTTTAACTCCAGTGTAGATGAACTGATGGGTGGATAACTGTTAGATAAGACCAGCTGTGCTCATGCAATAGGTTGTTATCACATCTAAGTAGATTTCTAAGGGCCTTCGTACATAACATGATAATCCATGCTTTTTTCCTCCATCCAGAGAACTTGAAAGGCTGAACATAGCAGCCTTTCAGCAGTTTAGGAACAATACAATTTTGAATATTGCTAATTTGCCAGAAACTCCTGGAGCCATACTATGTTTTTTGGGATCAAATAAAATACCTGAGAAAAACTGCAGTCTTTTAAGAGAGAGAGATGCAATCCTCTCTCCCCCCATCTAGCAATTATTGTGTGTTCATTGATTTTTGTCTTCTTTCAGTATTTAACAGAATCACAGGATCACGGATGCTTGAGGTTGGAAGGGACCTCTGAAGGTCATCTTGCCTATGCCCCCTGCTCAAACAGTGCCACCTAGAGCCGGTTGCGCAGGACCATATCCAGACAGCTTTTGAATAGCTCCAAGAATGGAGACTCCACAACCTCTCTGGGCAATCTGTGCCAGTAGTCAGTCACCCTCACAGTAAAAAAGTGTTTTCTGTTCTTCAGAGAGAACCTCCTGTGTTTGTTTGTGCCCAGTGCCTCTTGTTCTGTCACTGCGCACCACTGAAAAGAGTCTGGATCTATCCTCTTTGCAGCCTCCCTTCAGACATTTATATATATTGATGAACTCCCCCCTGAGCCTTCTCTTCTTGAGGCTGAATGGTCTCACCTGTCTCAGCATTTCCCCACGTGGGAGACGCTCCGTTCCCTTAAACATTTTTGAGGCCCTTCTCTGGGACATGGACATACTCTCCAGTATGTCCATGTCTCTCTTGTACTGGGGAGCCCAAAACTGCACACAGCACTCCAGCTGTGGCCTCACCAGTGCTGAGTAGAGGGAAGAATCCCCTCCCTCCACCTGCTGGCAATACTTTGCCTAGTGCATCCCAGGATACCATTAACCTCCTTTGCCTAAGTATTCTTTGACATCTTGCTTGCTCCAGATTATCCTTGGGATTCCTGAAGACTGGTCTTGCTAGTAAAGACTGAGGCAAAGAAGGCTCAGTACGTCAGCCATGTCCTGTGTAATCAGATCCCCTGCCTGATTCAGCAATGGACCACCATTTTCCCTGCTCTTCCTTTTGTCACCTCTGTATTTATAGAAGGCCTTTCATGTTGTCTTTGACACCCATGGCCAGGTTCAATTCCATCTGGGCTTTAGCTTTCCTAACTCTATCCCTGGGTGCTTGGACAATGCTTCTGTATTCCTCACAGGTTATCCAACCTTACTTCCACTCTCTTTGTGCTTATTTTTTTTTTTTTGTGTTTGAGTTTGTTTGGATAGAAGTTTGTGTTTAAATTTGACAGTCTCAACTGGTAATCTTATTGAAAGACTCCTTCAATATTAAAGAGAACTGTCCTGTCACAAGAGCAAAATTTGTCAGTTAAGGATTTTGTGAAGTGTCTTTAGTGAGACCACAAATCACTAGAGAATTTTAGGTATAACTCCATTTATTTGTTCAAAAACATTTAAATATACATTTAAGTTCCAAGGAATAGAATTTAAAGGAAGTTACGAGCTTTTCAGAACTTGGATGAAGGTAAAGCTTCACATTGTCTTCCCAACAGGGGCAGCTGTCTAAAGAATTTAAGATATGGAAAAGGGGAACTATAAGCATTGTGGGGTTTAGCCCATTTGAGAAGAACTTCAGCTAGAGAAACATATTTACTGTATTGTCCTCTCTAGGGGGATACTCATTTTTCAAATGGTACCTAAGGCCTTCCTACTTTGTTGCCTTTCCAGACTGGCACAGACTCCAGCCTTGCTCCTTTTACTCCTTGTCTTCTACTTCACTTTTGGATCAAATGTTCTTACTCCGTGATTAGAGTGGTGTACTTGTGTCTAGGGACTTCTGCAGCCTGGTGACAATTTCCCTCTGGTGGGGTGCTGATATGTCACAATCTTTGTATCTGGTATATCTGTGGAAATGACCCAACCTATTTAAAAAGACTGAAGTTGGGGAAATTCCTTTAAAAATCCCATCAATAAGAAATTTAAGTCCTTATGCAGACATCAATTTGGGAGCTTCTTCAGCAACTAGAGATGGCCCTTTCCAAGTAAAGTATCTTTTAATTTTTTTTTTTCTTCATAGATTATATTTTCTCACTTTAGTATTTTCTGTATTCCTGATCTTGATTTCTTGTTTGGACAAAAAAAGAGCACTTAAAAAGATTTTCAATGTCTGACAACAATGTCTGTTCACAATTATGCACACAACAGTGAACCATCTGGGTTATTTGCATGAGAGTATAATCATGACCAACTAGTAACAAGTTTGGGGTGATATCCATATACTTTATACTTGAGATCATTATCTGTGAATTTTAGACTTTGCCCACATTGTAGGAGCTAAGATTGTAGGCCCATTATTTCTCATTCCACATACAAGATGCCTATTTACATCACTAAAATTATTGGCCACTACAAGCCAGTTGAAATATGGATTTTTACAAGCTTGAGGAAGGTAGAAAGCATACCTCAGCACTGAGTTCAACACTCATTCATTCTTAGTTATTTTGACAAAATGCTTTATACACAGGCAACACCATAAACTCAAAACAAGAAAAAGGATTCTAAGGTTTTTTTGTTTGGTTGGTTGGTTGGTTGTTTTTTTTTAACATGGGACACAGAAGCAAAAAGAAGAAGGCAAAAGCACGCTGAAATTTGGATACCAGCCTGTTCCTGATGAGAAGTGGGGTAAATGTAGGACTCCAAGTGAGGAAGCAGAAAGAATTACCCCAAATTCTCTTGAGGGATGAGATTCTGCATTTGAACCTGATGAGACTGTGGTATGGGGAGCTGCTCCTGTAGTCAAGGATGGATTCTCAGGTCTCCAGGTTAGGAAGCAGCAGAAATGGATCAAGCCATACAAGTAATGGGTATTAGCAGTTCATTTTACTACATCAGCCTCAACTGCCTCCAGCATAGCTCAGGACTGCTGAGCATTCATGATTCAGGAAAAAAAAAGCAACAAAACAACACTTCTTCATGAAAAGAAAAGAAACATTCAGTAACAAGCAATTGGATCAATCAGGCAAGTAAGGACACACATTCTGGGTTTTTTTAATCAATCAAAACCTGTGAGTTC
>NW_010120351.1:75050-108986 GCF_000699245.1 Pterocles gutturalis
CCCCCCTCAAAAGGGAATTGTGATTGGACTTTTAAAGTGGCTTTTCTAGTAGAATTTCCTTGTCTACTTAAATATGTCATATCCTTCAGTTGTCAAGAATATAATAGATATAAGAGGATCATGCAAAGGCCTTTAGAAATGTTTTTGACAAGTTATTCTTATCTGTTTGATAAAAATGGAATCATAATTGTGTATTATATTTATTGCAAGCTGCACAAACTAAATGCTCTTTGAAGGTGATTTTGCCCCTAATATGCCACATAATGTATAGTTCTACAGCAGTTATTTTCAGGTGGTTAGATTTCCAAAAACTATTGGTTCTTGTAAAATTTACACTGTCGGTATCTTACCCTGACATTTTGTTCTGTGTGTAAAAAGGTTGCGAAGTCTAAAATATACAGGCCTGTCAAGGCAGTTAGAACAGGCTAAGTACCTTGATACCTTTCATAGCTGATAGGAGGAAATCAGGCACTTCAAAGAACCAGAAAGCCTCCACCCAGAATGAAGGCTTGTTTAGACTTAGCCACTAAGAAATATCAGGCACAGACCTGTGTCTCTTTGCTCTCCACTCAGGATTCAGAACAGGAAGATATTTTTTTAAGTGTTAATCAGTTGATATGGGCTTATATTTTCTAAAACAGTTTTTATGAAACAGAAATGAAAAGTCTGTTCTAAAAGACAAGGAACCACACACCTCTGACACTGAATGCTGTTGTTACTCCATGCTGGACATCTGGATTCAGTTCTGTTGTCAGATAAATTCTCCTCCCTTTATTCCTGGGTAATGCTCCTGTCACCAAGCGGTAAGGTAGTCCAGAAAGGGAAGCAATTCGTTGTTCTCAGTGAAATATGGTTGTAGTGGAGCCAATAACTATGGTCCTGGGACAGCACAAATAAAGAAATGAAACACAGTGGAATATGGCTCTGCTTCTCCCAGTTTGTTGTTTAAGAGTATTGAGCTGGTAGGTGAAAATCTGGCTTCTGATCTATGGAATCAGTATTATTTCTGGTTTTAACCTGTCCTGGGGAAGAATCAACACCCTTCCTTTTGGAAAGCTAGGGGCACTCTGCTCCTTATTTCTTCTTTTTAACTCAATAGCTCTTAAGTTCTTCAGTGCATGGCAGCAGGCTTTTAACTGGAGGGAGAAGAGCACGACTTACTAGAACAGTAAGGACACCCTCTGGTACAGTGAGAGTTGTAAGTCAGAATCTCCTCGAGATGGTGAGGGGGTTCACAAAATCATTGACAATATCCCATGTTAATATCTATTGAGCTATTACATAAAATTTTTTAAAAAAGAAAAGTTCTCTCTGTTTAATTTCCTGGGGTGAAGCACATAAAGACTACCTCAAGAGAGGATGCTGGAGTGCCTCCTGTGTAGCTAAGTCCCAGGGAAATACTGGCATACATACATACTGACACAGATCTATGCACAGCTTTTCTTATTCTTTTCTTGCTAGTGGATGCTTCCTCTGCCTCTTGCTGCTGTCAGCCCCCACTCTGAGATGCCTTTTTTTTCTCCCCCCACATGACCTGAATAGATATGAGAGGATCATATCGTATGGTTATTCTGTATGGTGGTGGTGTAGTTTTACACCCCTGGCTATCAGCAAAACACTACAACAACTGCTCACTCACCCTCCCCCCTCACCCTCCCAGGAGCTGGGGGGAGAATTAACAGGGGAAAGGCAAAAGAGACTCATGGTTTGAGATAAGAAAGGCAATAATATTTAAAATAATAATAATGATAATGATAATAATCATAATCATAATAGTAATCAATACAAATATACAAATGAGTGATACACAGTGATACTGCTCACCACCTGATGACCAAAGCTCAGCCCGTTCCCAGCTAGCGATGCCGAAGCAGGAAGAGTCCCAAAACTGCAATCCCAGGATGGAGATAAGAGCCTGAGTGTCTGAGAGACTGAGATGACCCTTAGACAGGAGCAACTCAGAGGGAGACGACCTGGAGCAAGAGAGCACTTCCAGAGAAATCCTCACCTGTATCCTGGGCATGATGTGCATGATATGGAGTATACCATTGGTCAATTTGGGTCTCAGTCCTAAACCTAAGGTTGAATCCTAGGCTAGTAACTGGGGCTGTGCTCCCTCCCAGCTTCTCCTGCACCTGCAGACACTGGCACAGCAGAGAAGCTGGAAAGTCCTTGACGGTCCTGGTAGCAGCTATAAACATCAAGATGTTATCAGCCTTCTTCTCAGCACAAATCCAAAACACAGCCTCACACTAGCTACTGTGGAGAAAGTTAACTTTGTTTCAGCCAAATTCAGGACAGATGGGAAACCTAGTCTTCTAGGAACTAACTCAGGTATGTTGGCATAGTAAGCACTGTTGAATCCAGCTGAAAATATCACACTTTTTCTTAAAGGTACCTTTCACGTGAACATGGATGTTGGTTCTTATAAATTAATCTTTCTCTCTCCTCTGCATCAATTGCAAAATACTACCTGTACACTTGGCTTTTCTTTTAGGTGTGTTTTCATTTTCTTTTTCAAAGTCTAGAAGGACTGAGAAGAGATTGCATAAGAAAATCAAAAGGTATGTAACTTCTGTGACTTCCATTAGACATATCCTGAGTTAAGAATAGCAATAAGCTGAGGTAATGGGTTGCATTCAACCCTGAGTGAAAAATTCTCATGGTAAGCCAAAACTTAAAGTGTTTGTAATGCAAGTATATACTCTATATCATTAGATAAGTGATAGTTTTCAGTCAGTAGCAAAGTTCTGTGAGATCCCTTCAAATATTTAAGATGTTTAAATGAATATGCCTTGTCAGTAGTATAACCTTCCATAATTGCCAGGATCATTAGAGCTTTACTGAAGAAATGTGATTCACAGAGTCACAGCAGTAGACCTAAATGTGGCAGAAAATCTGACAATGAGATAGACCTAGTCAAGCATCTTACTGGGAAAACCACAAGTAAAGTCAGTAAAGCAGTCGGTTTGCATTAAAAGTGTGGGTGGTGGAAATGAAGGGAAAAAATACAGCTTTTAAGGTACTTGTCTTTTGTTTCAACCTCAAATATGGAAATAGAGTGAAGCCAAAATTAAGTAATGAGGTCATTCTGAGACTTGAACTCTTGGTAGCTTGCCCATCATTAAATATCAATAAGCACTGTTAGAAAGAATCCATTTAAAGACCAATGACAGAAAAGTGTGCAATGGAAAATGTCTGCATAGCAAAGAATTTAGCAGGAAGAATTTCCATTAAACTGAAGAATAAAAATGAAGAGCAGGCAGCTGTTAAATATTTTGACATAATGTGTTAATATGGGTTAAAGAGCACATATATCCATCTTGTTTGTGGGTATAACATGTTTACTGGATACTCTGTCTCTAATCATGTAAAGATTTTATTAGAAAAAAAACACTTCTTGCATACTTAGAGAAACAAGCAAAATAAATAAGTTACATGCATTTCTAAATTTATGAACAGAAAATTTAATTGCATTTTTGGAGGCAAAATAACAAAATAATTATTTTATAATTAATAATGATATTTTCAATGTTGGCATTGTTTCCCTTATTAGGGAATAAGCATTTCAAATTTCAGTTCATGATCAAAAATTGACAGACTGCACAAGGAAGACTGAGTGGCTCCACTTCAAACAGTATAATGAAAAATATTAAAACAATATCATATTTATGAATTCTATTTATCATAAACTCTGCCGTTCTAGAGATTGGCCATGTACCATGTGGACTTTCCCAAAGCTCTCTAACTTCATTCTTGTAATCAGAATAAAAGTGCATGAGAAGCCGTAAGACTGGAGAAAATAACAAAAGTGAAAACTGATGCCATTCCTGCATCTTAGAGGATGATCTGGCTACTCATATGAGCTATTTCTTCCTTCCTGCATGTTAGCATGTCTAATATAGGAAGTTATTTCAAAACAGCAATTTGATCCTGCCACACTAAGTGAATAATCCCATTGTAGTTACAACATATTTTCTTTCCTTTCTAACAGTGCATGGTAAGAGACAAATTCAGAAACTGACATCCCCTCCTGCACACCCCCCCAAGCTTGACCTGATCTTTCCAATGATCCAAGAGTCCAGCAGGACTACAGAATTCACAGCTAGGTGTCGCAAGTAGTACAGCTCAGAAGCTCAGGTCTCAGTCTGCAGACTCATGGATTGCAAACCAATATGGATGTTTGTTTTATTGTGGTTTGGTTGAAGCACCTACCTATTGCATGGCCCTGAAGCAAGGATGCCATTTGCAGATGTATTGCCGTTACTCTCAGGGGAAATGGAAAGGAGTGGCAGAATGCAGGGGCTAGCTTAGACATTGCTATATTCTTAGAATCACAGAATGATTTGGGTTGGAAAGGACATTTAAAGATCATAGACTCATAGAATCATAGAATGGACTGGGTTGAAAAGGACCTTAAAGATCGTCTAGTTTCAACCCCCATGCTGTGGGCAGGGTTGCCAACCACTAGAGCAGGCTGCCCAGGGCCCCATCCATCCTGGCCTTGAATGCCTCCAGGGATGGGGCAACCACAGCTTCTCTGGGCAACCTGTCCCAGTGCCTCACCACCCTCTGAGTGAAAAATTTCCTCCTAATATCTAACTTAAATCTCCCCTCTCTTAGTTTAAAACCATTACCCCTCTTCCTGTCACTATCAACCCCTGTAAACAGTCACTCCCCCTCCTGTTTATAGGCACTCTTCAAGTACTGGAAGGCCCAATGAGGTCTCCCCGGAGCCTTCTCTTCTCCAAGCTAAACAAGCCCATTTCTCTCAACCTTTCTTCATAGGAGAGGTGCTCCAGCCCTCTGATCATCTCTGTGTCCCTCTTCTGGACTCGTTCTAAGAGCTCCACATCTTTCTTGTGCTGGGGACCCCAGGCCTGGACACAGTACTCCAGATGGGGCCTCACAAGAGCAGAGTAGAGGCGGAGAATCACCACCCTCTCCCTGCTGGCCACCCTTTTTTAATGCAGCCCAAGGACATAGTTGGCCTTCCAGGCTGCAAGTGCACACTGCTGGCTCATGTCCAGCTTCTCATCCACCAGGACCCCCAAGTCCTTCTCCACATTCTTCTCCCAGTCTATACAAGTACCTGGGATTGCCCCAGCCCAAGTGCAACACCTTGCACTTGGCCTTGTTGAACCTCATCAAGTTCTTATGGGCCCACTTCTCCAGCCTGTCCAGGTCCCTCTGGATGGCATCCCTTCCCTCTATTGTATCAACTGCACCACTCAGCTTGGTATTGTCTGCAAGTTTGCTGAGGGTGACTCAATTCCCTCATCTATGTTGTTCATAAAGATGTTGAAGAGCACCGGTCCCAAGACAGACCCTTGAGGGACACCACTTTTGACCAGCCTCTACCCAGACACAGGGCATCTAGTTCAACTCCCTTGCCATGGGCAGCAACACCTTACACTAGACCAGGTTGCTCAAAGCCCTGTTCAAACCTGTCTTTGAACTCTTCCAATTATGGGACATTCACAACTTCTCTGGGCAACCTGTTCCAGTGTCTTGCTACCCTCATTGTAAAAAATATCTTCCTTATATCCAATCTAAATCTATGATCTTCAGTTTAAAACTATTAACCATTAAAACCATTAACTTCAGTTTAAAACCATTAGCCCTTGTCTTGTCACTACAGGTCTCGGTAAACATTTTCTCTCTGTCTTTCTTATAAGCCCCCTTTACACATTGAAAGGCTGCAATAAGGTCTCCCCAGAGCCTTCTCTTCTCCAGGCTGAACAACCCCAACTGTCTTATCCTGTCCTCATAGAAGAGATGTCCCACCCCTCTGACCATTTTTGTGGCCCTCTTCTGGACCCACTCAAACAGGTCCCTATCCTTCCTGTGCTGAAGACTCTAGAGCTGGATGCAATACTCCAGGTGGGGTCTCTCTAGAGCAGAAGGGCAGAATCACCTCCCTCGACCTGCTGGTCACACTTCTTTTAATGCAGCTCAGGACACAGTTGGCTTTTTGCATTGCAAGTGCACATTGCTGGGTCACATTAAGCTTCTTGTCAACCAAGACTCCCAAGTCCTTCTCCTCAGGGCTGCTCTCAATCAGCCTGTGTTTGTGCTTGGGATTGCCCCGACTCATGTGCAGGACCTTGCACTTGGCCTTGTTGGACTTCATGAGGTTTGCACAGGCCCACTTCTCAAACCCATCCAGCTCCTTCTGGATGCCATCCCTTCCCTCAAGTAAATCAATCGCACCACACAGCTTGATGTCATACACATATTCAGAAGTATTTTTCTGTTGGTTTAGACATATAAGACATGAACCATTCATAAAGAAGCAAAGTATTTGCAGTGAGAGAAATATAGATTAAAACCCATATGAAATGCAATAGTAATCACAATATTTTGTATTAGCTTTTCTTGCCACACTCTGAAACTATGATACCAAGAAAAGTACTCAACAAATCTTAAGCCATCTTTGACAAAGAGCACAGAACTGACTTTTTATGGGTATTAAAAGGGAGTACACATACAGTACAATAAATGGGTTGTTAGGAGGCAAGGTGCAAAGACTGATTAGGGACCCCCCTTATCCTGTTTACAGCTGGTGATTACCTTCATTTCCATCCCACCTTCATAGCTCATATAACATACTAAAACCTATGGCCTGGGAACATACTAAAACCTATGGCCTGGGAACGTAGCAAACCAATACAAAGCCTTACACTGCTCTTTCTTTTTCGGTTTCTGAGACAGTGCTTACTGCATGAGTAGTTGTCCGGTGTTTTGATTTTTATTCAGAACCTGTGCTGTCCTGTGCACTGAAATAGCTCATGCTCTGTGAGAGGTTTGAATGGAATTACACATCATGATATAGCACATATACCTGAAGAAAAAGAAATTAAGGTTGTATGTGGCCAGTACCAGACTAATTCTGGTATTTTCTAACTCCTGGATTCTTTGGCTTTGCAATACTATATTCTTTTATTTCTCTTCGGACAGCTTGTTTTCAAGATTCATATGTCAAAATATCTTTACTGTTACTCTGAATTTGCACTGACTTCAAAAGTTTGGCTTCTGAGCCGTACTGTTGGTACTAAGAGTCAGATCCATACAACAGAGTGCCCTAGATCCATGTACACATGCTGAAACAGACAGTGAACATCTGTATCTAGGTCATGAAATTTCAGGGATTTGGACGGAAAATACCACACTTGTGCAACTACATTCAAAATTGCCAAGTTCAACTGAATTATTTCAGTGCTGACTCTTCATTTTGGTACACAAACTTCACTGTAGAAGATTGGAAACTGCAGAAGAACTCAGCTGTTTTAAAGAGCTTCACATATACAACTTGTGTGAGGCATGGTGAAACTACGATTAGTGGGTTCATTTCTACAAGCAAGCAAGCGCTTAGCACATAAACCCATTCCTGAATTCCTTTAGAAAGTTGAGACTAACAATCCAGTAGCCAGAAACAGCCCTCATTCAGAAAACTAGTCCTTCAAATTTGGGACAGATTGTTAGACCAGTTACATATGTGGGGAGGTTTTCACTATCCAGAAAGAACACAATTTCTCAGACTGACTGAAATTGCAGGAAATAGCCAAGGAGGGAGGCATGTCTTTGGAGTGTAAGCAGAAAGGAACTGTTGAACCTACTTCGACATTTAAATATGCTTACTGGCAACTGGGGGTTTTGTCAGTGTGGATAGGATTCATTTGCTGATGCGTAGGAGGGTAATGCCATTTCAAATGCTCTGTGGTATCCTGTCAGACCTCCAAGTGATTTTGTAGAAGAAGAGTCCCCTATAGATCCTATATCATATACATCAGCCACACATGACTGTCTGACATATCTTAGCACATTTTAGATGACACTAGATGCCTGTGCTTAGGCAAGTGAATCCCAGCCAATGTAATATTTTACTTGTTTCCTTGCATTAGATCAAAATTTTGGAATCACTTATTTTTTCTGACTCATGATCCATGAACCTCTGGCATTAATTTTTAATACACTGTGGAAACCTTTGAAAACATTTTCATTGTGCAGGCAGATTTTCTGCACACTAACCCGGCTGGATACAGATACAAAAAAATAATCATCTCCCTGTGTTGCAGAAGGCTAAATATTCATTCCCACTGAGTAGTCCCATCACTGTCTTAACAGCTACTAGGGTTCACTCAAGAGTGCATTTAAAGGAAACAGCACACAAAAAAAATGCAGCTGACCTGCTGTTTGATACTGTCTTCAAAAATAAATGGTGAGTCTCTTTGAAAAAAGGACAAAAAAAATGTTGATGGCAGTGTTGCTAGCAAACAAGGAGAATGGAAAATCTAGAGTGTCACTTGGGTTGAACTCAGTAACATTTTTCTCCGATATGTGAACTTGCATAGAATAATCTGCTAATTTGCGGCATCCTCTCAAAAATAGTCATGTGAGTGCTTACATTTGATTTACTAGCCTAATTTGTGGCCACAGCAGCTGCTACTATCAGCTGTATTTATGGTAACTCTAATACATCACCCAGAAATTTATAAATGTCAGCATTGCAGCTCGCTGTAACAGAAGAAGGTTTTACTGATGGAAGAACATGGGCTAGTAACACAGCCCAGCATTTGCTGTTATTTGTCTGAGAGAATTGTAAGCATACAGGCTACTGACATCAGTGAATTCACATAGCTAATAAAGATAGTTAGAAATTCAAAGTTCATATGTAGGAATGCTGTCTTTTCCCCAGTACTTTTGAAATTTCTCAACAGTGTTTTTCTCCATCTACTAAGAGGTATTAGTGACAAAGTTTAAAAGTGTTTTAATAGTGTTTACAGTTCAACTGATCTGTCGTAATATCCCCTTTTGAAGCCATTCAAATAAACATTATAAATATGTTTGTAATTAACATATGGTGCTGAGACAAGGAGAAGACTTAATTCCCTGTGTTATTTATGCAGCAAAATGTCCTAATGGTTCCCAGACTAAGATGAAAAGCTGTTGCGGCACCATCCGAGTATTAGATAATGTCTTGGCACTTTCCCTATTGTACTGTTACAAATAAATATAATGATTAAAACAGGGTGGTGTCTGGTGCATTAAGATGCATTCTTGGTTTGTCTGTTTCCAGACCAGACCCACCCCCTGCTGGCAGGAGGCTTCTTTGCACAGATCTGAGAAATAGAGCCAATAAGCAGCTCAGGGGGCTGATTCAAAGCCTGTTGAAGCTAATTGATGGGTTCTAATCAAGCTGGCAGCTCCTTGTGGACGTGCACTGGTGACATATAAAGAAGCAGTATCCAGGGACCTACTCTGCCATTAGATAAATAAATGAGCGTGCTTTGGGGAGGTCTTATTTCAGAGAAAAAAAAATCAATCTTTTCCCTCATATTGTTTTCATCTGCAGAACACTTCCATTATTTTCTCTCTAACTGGTGCCATTCTTTTTTAGCTTCCCGTGTGAGAGATCTCGTCCCTCGGTCTTCTTGCCTTTCAGAAAAGCAGAAATAAGCAGGTTCAAACCAGCAGTGAAAATGAATTTTCATTATGTCTTGCAGCTATCCAACACAAATATTAAATGCGTGAAACAAGAAAAATTTTCATCCTGGTGTTATGCTAAAGACAGGGCAAACGAACAGGTAACCATGTGTGATAAGTTCAGATATCAAATGGCCCCTGTACTGCCTGTATGAATACTTGGACCCAGTGGTAACCCTGAGGTAAACGGTAATGAAAGACATTCTTAATATTCAGAAATGAGCTAATATGCAGAGACGTTAATGCAAAATCATAAAAGTTGTTTCATACACTTTATTCCATTCAGACTGGTGCTATCATTTCCTGATCTACGTGAGCAGCTCTTAAAAAGAATATTTCATGATCTAAGTCCTAAGACCCTCAGATCAGCTTGCGTTCAGCTGGCTACCTCCCTGCGATACGCAGTCCCTTCCCAGGAGCCTTTCTGCCCTAGCCACCATTCTGCCAGGGGAACTGGACCCACCCGAGGCACCTCATGCGTCTTGCAGAGGGAAGCCACCAGCCAGGCGAGTTTTAGGCTATTGTGGGGGTCTGGGCTGTTAAAGATTATGTTTTCCTCCTGGGTAGCAAGGACGTTTGCTGCCTAAAGGGAGGCGGTGTGCACTGGGCAAGGAAAACCATGCCCTGTGCTTTTGCATTAGTATGGGAAGACACAATCTGAATTAGCATTAAGCCAGAAGGGAGAGAGAGGAAGGTCAGGTATTATCTACAATGTCCTCCAGCTTAGGGATCCCAGACCTTTTCTCTTATCATAGCTCTGCTGAAAGCCTCAACTCCACTGCCATCAGCACTTTCAGGCTCACCGCACCGTACCATGTGTGCAGGCTCACAGCTGCACAGATAGGAAATGCTTCCCCAAGGCTGACGATGTGGAATATGTTTACCATGAAGATGCGTTCCTACTTAGTCAAAGCTTCATTTAATTAGGTCAGAGAGCAACAGGAGTCGAGCTGGGATAGTATAGTTTTTAAATGAGCTCATAATTAAAGCACAGAGTCTCCAGAGCCAGGACAGATATTTGGTTGTTTTCATGGGCTGAAGGCTGTGCTCTGTTACTGCAACAGTGCTAGACTGTCTAAACTAACAAAAGGATGTGATCACATGATATCATCACACCTTTCTGTTGTTTTACAAACATTTCCAAAAGCACTTAAATCACCAAAGATCATTTAAATCAAAATTTTGAACTTTGTGCTATTCCATTGAGTACCAACTGAACGCTGTTATGGATCTGAATTAGGGACTCATCGAAGGATACACAAGTCTCTGTTAGCTTTGGCAATTTAGTTAAAATAATCCATAACTTTACTTATTCCCTTCAACCACAAATCCCTCTTTTTCTTGTCAATTTCTATTTCAGATAAAACACATTTCCTGCCCATTTGTTTATAGGTAGATCTGGTTGGAATTAAAAAATGTGCTCTTGATGAAAGATGGCTGTTTTAGCAAAGGATAAAGGATAATTTTTAAGTGCTTAACTATCTAATAATTTTTCACTAGACAGTTAGAAAACAACAAAGAGAAATACCTGCTTTTAAAAAGTAACAAGATAGCAATTTTGACACATTTTGTGAAAATGCCTCAAATTTCTTGATCCTGTTCTAAAGTAACATGTAATGTAACAGGATGTCCTGAAAGGTATAAGAAAACAAGGTTCTTATGGGAATTTGTAAATAATTATATTATTTAAAATAATAAAACACTGACTTCTTTGTTCTCTGTAGAGCATTTGGGAGGATTTAAAAGTACATGCAGAGGAAAAAGAAAGCTGCAAAGTCATGACAACAGTACAACAGTTGTTTACTAGTGTGTTTGTCCTTAGCATTATTTAATGATGATATTTCTAAGTCTGTGAGTTTGCCTGGACTTGGCTAGAGAAATACACAGACCCAGAAACACATTGCATGTACCTTAGCTGCTTATAAGTTAAATACCTAGTTTTAAATTAGTTATTTCCACAGTCAACAGAGAGGGACAGAGAGTGCGAAAGGATGAGTGAGAGAACTCAGAGTAATGAAGGAGGCCAAACAACTAGTTTAAATTAGGCATCTATCTTATAGGTGTCTAAACGCAGGCAAAATGAATTCACCTGTCCTAATGTGAGACTCACCCCAATGATCACTGCATACACTTAATGTAATGAAAATACTTTTTCTTGTCTGGAATTTTTTTTTTTTAATTTTATTTTATTATTACAGGAAGTGCACTGCTGCAAGTAAATAGCTAGTTCCAAGAAGTACTTCTCAATTACAAGTAAAACTATCCTTGGATGGAAAATTTTCTGTGCTAGTGCCTCTGTATGTTTCCACAGGAACCTTAAAAATTGGTCTGGGTACAGTTTACACTGAAAAATGTATTCCAGGTATTTAGAGGATTATTATTTCATATTACTATCTAAGCCTATCTTTGGAAGAGTAAGACTGTTCACTGTTATTATCTCCTTTTGACATTTCCTTCTTCTTTCTAAGCATGGAACCAATCTAACAGCTCTCACAAGTAGCATCAAGGCCTGAAAGGTCTCCTCTTCCTTCATTACTGAATTAAATGAAAACAATGCTGTTTGACAGTATACAGCTTGCCTTCCCCTCAACCCTTCCCTGGTTTGCCATCTAAGGAGAAAAGGACAACAAAGATTTGTTTTTCTCTTATGTAGGTGATAAGGTGTGCAACCTTTTCATGATGCAAATTCAGACCAGTATTTACAGAAGTTATATTAGATAACAGAGAATATTTAGGTCACCTAAAAAACAGTGTCCAGAAGGCTGAAGAGAACAGCTAAGTCTTGCCTCTTCTGCTGTGCCCTGAGTGTTTTCATTATCCTAAAGTAAGCTGCACTTTATTGCCATGCCTTCAGCATCCTTGGGCAGCAGAAATCAGCCTGTTTTGTGCCCTCATACATCATCCTACATATTTTAAACCTACTTACTATCAAAAAGCACAGTTATATATTTAGATACAGAGATGCTGGTTTTCCTAACTTTCCCTCCTAGGGTGTTGCCACTTGAAGTTTTTGTTCCAGCACCCCAAACTGCAGCCCTTCATTTCTATCCACCCTATTGCCCAGATCTGCTATTTGTCCATGCAGATCTTCACAACTCAATCACCTCCTCTTAGTGAGAACTGGCAAAGATTTTTCTGGGTTCAGGTGAAAAACCCTGAAGTACGGAGCAAGTTGTGTCCATAGTACAATCCACTGGATTAAAATTTCTAGCCTTGGAAATGTCCAAACTTGTTCATTGTAGTGTCGCTCCTGAAATTACCCCAACATACAGATAGAAATATGAACGTGCATAATTAATGCCTGGGGATTCAACTCAACTAACCTTAATCATCTCAGAGGTAACATCTAATCTAAGCTGGTTGTGTTAAATTTACTCTGCAGTGAACAGAAGAAGACTGACACCTCCACAGAGAGATTTCTGTTGTCCCAAAAGAGGCATCTGATGTAGGTGGGATGAATTGTCATACAGAGGTGCTTCTTTTCACTGACTATAAAGAGAAACCCGATAAAACTAAGCTAGACAGTGAGTTTTCGGACAGATTAAGACTAAATTGTGGCAAGGAAGTGTTACAAAACAGTAGGTGGATATAAAAAACTATGTTTGAAACTAGAGATCAGATGAATCTGACCTTCCCCCATTTCAAGAATACAGCCATACTGAGGGACCTACATGGATATTCCATATGTGTGAGCATATGGGTGAAAGAAGCATTAAACAAAGAAAACAGAAACTACATTCCTTACTTTAGCATGTACTTACTGTGTTTGCTGTAAGGGCAATATGCAAAATTGCTCTTGCAGTTGCTCAGTGCTTTTAATGTAAACTCTTTTTAAATGCAAAGTTTAATTAGATTTTAGTTCTACTTTTAGACAGATCTGTGTGTTAATTAAGGGCCTGGAGCAAAGCTATATTTAAAAGTCTCATAAATCTCCCTGTAGTGCTGGGGTGATGATCTGCTCATCATGCAGGTGTTTTGGCCTGCATATTTCATGCAGAAACAATTTTCCATCATACAATTTCTGCTTCCACTTCCTCCCCGTCCTCCTCTTGCCTCCTTCACTACATACAGACTTTCAGTTAAAAGGTAGGTGGGCAGGTAGGCCAATATATTCATTTGGTAGATGTTTTACTGAAGTGCAGTTGATCACAATATCCTTTGATTAGTTCCCTCCTACCTATTATTGTAAACAGAGCACACAGAAATTTAATGTGCTGATATTCATATCATTTCACATTTTAAAATGCAGTATTTGTTGAGGGTTTTTTCCCCTCCAGCTTACTAGCACATTTAAGATAATGGCTCTCTGCCAAATTCATATTACATTTGTCCTTAAGCAAAAATATAAAAATTGAAATTAAGCTAATATAAATTCTCCTTTGACCTTTTGGGCTCTGTGCTGTTAGTTAAGTTCTATATTGTGTCTCACAGATACAGTTCTAGGGTGGTACAGTGACTTGGCATCCAGAAATGGAGTCCAATGGCATAGCCTTTGCTGGAGATTAGAGAATGAGAGCATTAGGAAGCACAGTGAAACCTTGATTATAGAGATATAAATCTGCCTTTTTGGGTTGTGAGGTTTGTGTCTCTCCTGAGTATTGATTCTGGCTTTTCCACTTGGCTCTTTCTAACCCTGCTTTTGGTTCCTCTCCAAAGTACTCTCCAAAGATATTCGGAGGAGATTTGTACATGACTGGAGGCAAAACTGGAAAGACAATTTTCCAACCTAGTTTTCCCTAGACGAATGGGAAGAGTATGTGTACTGCATCCCGCCTTTGTGAATTAGAAAGTAAACCACCCCAATGCTACATGTGTGCCTACGTGCATGGCCAAAACTCTTTGGACAAAGTTCAGTAACTGACGAGGGCTCTCTACTTACGTGCCCTTTCTGAAAGTGGGTAGTGAATCCATGCTGCCTCTGATAGCTGATCTTATGCTCAAGTCCGTGATGGGGTGCCTTGTGACAATTCTGTCCATGCTGTTTGTAGGGGCAGGTCTCAGTTAGCAGATACCCTACCAGGTGAGGGAGGCAGCTGGATGACTCCAAAGCACTCTGTGCAAGTGGTTGGGTTCATTTTGAGGCTCAAAGCTGGACCACCACATACGTTAAATGTAACTAACTTGAGCCCCACTGCTGGTGTCCTCTCACTCATATCTGAGCAGATTCAGTTCTTTTGAAGAATGCATGATGTGTGGAATTTGCTTTGCACTGTTTGTGACTTCCCTGCTTCTCCTTTTGCACTAGCCTTGCTGAGCCAGACCTCAGTAAGGTCACCACCTGACTTCTGCAGCTTCTTGAAATGGGTTTTGCTTCTAAACTCCCAAATACTTTTCATGCAGATAGATCTTTGCTTGTCTTGATGTTTGCAAAATGTGCTATGCAAATAGGATGCAGAGGTATAAATAATTGTTTGAAAATTTCCACTGTTACTTATCCAGTCCTAATAGCTATGAGCTAATTTGTCAGTTATAACACTTTAATAGGTTGGATAAAAGGCTATATGTATTTGCGAAGTATAAACACCAGCAGTGAACAATAATTATTTAGTATCATTAAGAGGTTTGTAACTAGAAGCGATGAGATTAAAGTAAGGAAGACGCAATTTTCATGTGAGTAGGATCTGTAAATTGCAAGCACCTCCCAGAGGAGGTATTTGGTACATTGTAAATTACACTGGACACAATAATTTTACTGACTCTACAGTCATGAATAAACCTGAAATGGCACAGACATGAACTGCATGGCATTAGATTGCATAAACAGGAAATCAGATTGTGACTGGGAAGAGAAAAACTTTGTCATCCTTGTGGAACCTCCTTGAGATGTCAAATGAAAATTTGAATCTTAAAAAGCAACAATAATACATTGATGTTAGTTTTGAGCTGATTCCAGCACTCACCCAAAGAGCAGAAGCAGGACTGCAATATACTGAGCAAACTTGATGGGTTTTGGTTACTGAGTGGGTAGGATTTCTAGTGCTGCACCTGTGAAAGGGAGCATGTAGACACACCTTTCTGTGGATGAGATCACCCCAACACTTTCACTCTCAGCTTGGCAAGAAGAGAGTGTAAAGAACACCATTCCAACCACATTAAAAATAAACCATGAGATCTGCTAACTTTCTATGCCCACCTGCTTGTGAATTCATTCATTACCACCAACTTAGAAGAAGTGGGGGCAGGAGGTAACTTGAAGGGGAGAAGAGCCCAGCACTAAGACTGAAGTTTTTCTTTTCAAAGGAACTCATTAAGAAAATAAAACTGACTTCAAAACAAAAATTGAAGCTAAGTTCAGTATAACAACATAAAAAAAGTAAAACTGGAAAGTATTTCCTTAGCACATTTGCTCTAACACTTATTAAAGATATAAACTAAATCCAAGAAAAACAAATCCCAGGTGTGGAAATGTGGTTAACCCATGACTCAGTTTAAATTTAAAATGTAAAATAAAAGTCAACATTCACCAACTTGCTTTAATTCTAGACGGACATTAAAAAAGAGAAGAAGAAAGATCCTTACAATTCTCTTTCAAAAGAATCCAGTGCATGGCTGGAGAGCTGAGAACAGCCTAGTAGCAAGCTTTATAAAGCAAGCACAAATGAAATAGAAAGACCTAAATGCTCATAGCTTTTTGTGCCTGCAAATATGCATGAGCTATGCTATGCTCAGAATGGTGCCACATGGGGAGAGCTGTAAGGAGATTAAGGTAACATTTTCTTCTCCTATATGGACTTGTCAAATCATCAGAGAGGAGAGAAAAGTGTTGACAGCAAACTGCTATTCCCTCTACTGCCTAAAAGACTGTGCATGGGTAGCAAACAGCTACAGTCTCAAGGTGGGAAGAAAAGAAGAGAAATATATGCTGCCAATTCCTGAGGAGGATGGGTAGCGCTCTACCATACCATGGAGAAAATAAAGAAAGTATAAGAAAGCTCATTTGAAGCTTTCCTGAAGCAAAGTCTCCACTATGCCATTTTGGGGGGATGAAAGGGTTCAACAGTGACATATACATTATTCTGTATGTGGACTGAATTGGAATGTGTCACCTCTAGGCCCAAGTAAACATTCCTTCTGGACTTTGTACACTGAATTACCACAGTATATACCAACCAACAGAGAACTCAGAGACCTACTGAACAAAAGACCAACAGTCAGTTCTCGCATGGTTAAATGAGATATTCTGCTGAATGTTGGAGTTTTCTTCAAAGGGTGTAAATTCTGTCATGCTCAAGCCTGGAATGTTGTGGGTTTATCTCTGGCTGCAGGCCACTTGTGTAAAAAACATAGGTCTAGGAAGGACCACAGAGGTCATCTGTTTCTCCCAGCCCTTCATCATTTCCTGAATCACCAATTTAAGTCTATTCTTTCTGATCTTACCTACAAGAAAAATTATAGTGCACATCTATTTAAAGTATTGGTAAAGATTGTGACAATTCTGAGCGATATGGTGGGAAAAATCGGGAGGCCGTTAAAATAAAAATTGCGAGGCTCAATAAAGACAGGAAGCAGTTGAATGATGACGATTTGAGTCAAAAATGCAGATGGCATCTTAAAAGCTGTGCAGAGGTGTGTCATTCACAGAGATTATATGAATGAAACCAATTTTTAAGGCTGACAGACCTGTCATCTGGTTCCAAGTTTTCTGTGCTTTAAGTTTTAAAGTGATTTTCAGATAACATTTTGATAAAGTGTTTGGAAATCATTCACATTTTATTTTTCATGGTCTACCTTTATTTCACAGGTTTACTTTTCTTCAAGACCAGGGTGGAAAAAAATCCCACAGACTTATCTATACAGAATTTCCATGGGGGCTGAGAGCAGTAATTGATTTAGTCCAGAAGAGTGTCTATGGAGAAAGGAGAAATCAGGGACATATCGATCTTCATAATCTCTCATGCATCCAGTCACATGATAAAGGAGCTACCATTTTGCTGTGCAGCTCATCCTCTAACCAGCTATACACACAGTGTTTCAATAGGCCAGATTTTACATTTTACGTGCTTTGGTGGAGGGAGATTCTACTGATACAACAACTGACTGCACAGAAAAATGTTTTTTTCTTGTCATCTCTCTGGTTTTATTACAGTCGTGCCCAACGACTCAGATTTCTCAAAGAACAGAATAACTATTGAAAATAGATTGGATCTCCATGGATGCATATTGATGTAGTTCCAATAGAACAGTTGCCTCAGGATCTCAGGATATGCCAGTGGAGAACCTAACCTGATATTATGAAAACTAATAAAATCCTTGTTGGCTGCTGCTCTTCTTAATTTATTCTTTTTACTTTGTGTGTTTTCTTTTGAGAAGTCAGGGCTGAATAAAAAAAAAAATAATGTGATCTAAAAATAAGGATTTTGGCATCTAAGCTGAGTTATGGGTGGGCCCATCTTCATACTTCCTTACTTAGGCATTTGGTGTCTGAGACACCAAATTTAGCAGCTTTAATCTACAGAGAGAAATATTGCAATCTAGAGGACAATATAGCTCATGATGCCTGCTTCTCTTCTGACTGCCTAGGGAGAGGAGCCTGGAAAGACTGGGATCCAAGCTTGTGTGCCTTAGTTAAGTGTAAAGTTAAGAAGATTAAACCACATCTTTGCATGTAGGTTCACATTTTTTACCGACTTCAGTTCCCTCATTCCTGGATTCTACAAAATCTTGACGTTTACTCGTTTTATGTGCTCATTACACTCAGTAACAGAACAAAGGATGAAGTAAAAGGTAGTCACAGTTACAATTCTTTCACATACATATCTAGAGGAGAAAATGGTGTCTACTTTTTTGTTGTTTTGTTAATAATCTGATGGTTAGTGCATTGACCCAAAAAAAGACATTTAGGATCAGTAACTTCCTCAGAAGATTCAGTCCATCTCCTTTTACTGCACTGCACCCCTGTGTAGAATGAAATTTAATACTCATAGACAGGGAAAAGGGGAGTTTGAAGAAGAAAGCCTAAATCTGTCATTCAGTATTTCGGAACTTTCATCTAGGAAGGACGAGACCTGAGCCCTTGCCTTTGTTCCCAGCAATGTTCTGTCATTGTACATACAACAGTCACTGGTTTAAAAAACTGAAATATTCATAGTAAGATAGATCAAGCCCCTATATATCCTGTAGATACCAGCAATAATTTTTTCTCCAGCAGGCACTTTGTAAAATAATTAGATGGGCTTTAATAAGATGAGAATAATCAGACACCTTCTCTGAGCAGAAGATTAAAATTCTGAATTTGAAATAGATGAAGAAACTTTCTTGCACTCTTATCTGTGTATGTGGGCTCTTCAGGAAATGTGGCTTTTCGGTACATTCCTCTGTTTAGCATTTTCTACTATCTTGTTCAACTGTAGTTTTTTTCAGACTATCCAAATCCTTCCCATTCAATGTAGGATGACAATAAACATAAGTGCCTAGAGGTATTAGATTTTAATTACCTTACTGTTTTTTCTATTCAAATCCAGGGAGTGGGAACCTACAAGGTAAGCATTATGGCATCTAGCCATAAAATTTAAGTCCTCTATTGTAGCTAGCTCTGAATTTTTGAGGTCATGAACTGCTGGGATTTTGTGTCTTACATTTTGTGCTGTATGTATTTTAAAGTGCACTAATTTTATTGGTATTTGTCTTTCTCTAAAAGCTTTGTTAATATTTTAACTCACTTTCTTATCCACTCATTATATGATTTCCTTATGTTTCTTTCCCTTTATGTTGAACTGAATTCAGAAACTACTTTGTTGTATGTGTAAGGAAAGCTGAAGTCAGAACCTGGAGGCATTGAGTAGGATTGATCTGCCCAAAGCCAGACACCTGCATCTCATGGGATTTATCTGATTTCGAAGTGGACATCTAAAATACATGTCAGATGACTAATTTGTTCTAAGAGTCTATTTATTCTCCTTTTGTGATAAAAGGAGCCCAAATTACTAAATCAGATAGCGCCATCTATATTGCAAGTGTCTAAACTATACCACTGGAAAAAAAACCCATCAGCACTAAACAGTACATGGGGAAAGTAAATAACAAAGTTGGAAATCATATAGACCTGAGGAGTTATTTGCCAGATAAACTACCTGCCAGGTAAAGGAGGCTTGCATAATCCATCCCCATCCCCATCAACATCTCCAAAGTCTTCCATTGCCAATACTTAATTCTTGACATAGTGATCCAATGTCAACAGCCAATTCTCTAGTTTGTTTTGTCTCCCTAAAAAGGTCTTGGCCTTCATGTAAAACATTCACTAATCTACTTTTATATCACTGTAACCAGCTGAAAACTACGAAATTAGAAACTATCTCTGTTTCAGACTCCTTGTGAAAAATAATCAGGGAGCATAATGTTTGTTTCCCAATGGACATGGCTCTCATACCTGTGAGTTTTAAACAGTCAAATCAGGAGCTCTGCCAATTCTGTCTCTGCATTTGCACTGAAAAGGAGAACACATATCTAAAAATATGACCTTTTTCCAAATGACATCCTTTCCTAATCTGAATGCCTTCCTCTTCTCAGACCTGTCATAAATAACCTAGATCAATTTTATAAGTGATCTTTTGTACAGTGTAACCAAAGAGAAATTTTTGTTTCCAAGTAATTTATTTCAGAACTAAGATGGTCTTGTTTTCACTTGACAATATTAAAATGTCCTTCTGCTTTACTGTTTGTTGAATAGAACATTTATAATAACTCAAAGAGCTTAATTAAGTTTTAAGTAGAAGAAGAACAGAAGAATAAGCCTTGTGTCCCACCGCTAGCCTAATCAGTAGAGGTACACTTTTCCTCTCACAGTTTTCTTAATGGACCTGTATCAGCCAGTGGAGCAGTTACAGGCAACTGGACAGTGATAACATCTTAAGTCACTGCAGTTTTTTGCTCAGTGAACACCAGCTAAATCTTTACCCCTAACACAAATATGGTTTATATAACAAGGCAACAAACAAGTATTTGAGAACAGGATGAAAAATTTCATGGAGACAAGATGCAGAGAGGTTTTATCACTGCTTTCTCAATGCAGAGAAATTGACTTCAGGTTGACTATTAATGAAATATTTGCTTTCTGGCAATGACAACTTTTATGTTTCTACAGCTGGTACTTGATCCCAGGCACGTCATACAGTCTATATTGCTTTTTGAGGTAGCATGAGGTAGCTTTTTGAGGTAATGTGAGGTGGTCTTTGTTTAGAGAGCTGAAATAGCCATGAAATGTTCCCAACGCATGTCTTATGGAATGAAGAAGTCCTTGAACAGGTGCTTTCTTTTGCTTATGTTTGTGCTAATCATAATACATGCATATGCAAAACATTCAATAAACACAGCTTCTTAAAACTTTCCATTGTTCAGTCAGAATCATATTAATTACTGATGAATGTGGTTGCTTGTGCTCGAATACATTTTAATTGATTTGATTTTGTTTCCATAAGCTTGGATCATTAATTTATAATATCTGTAATCTTTAACTCATTAAAACAATTAGTACAGACTTTTCCCCAAACATCATACATAATATTAATTGATACTTTAACTATTGGAGCTCTCTATATATGTTTCAAATAGAGTGGCATGCTATGACTTGTCTGTTGTATTTAGGGAGCCATCCAGCTGTTGTCACTCAGAAAGACTGCATGGAGAACAGTAAGTATATGACTGAGAAGCCACTATTAGCATGTAGTTAACAGCTAACAGCAAATATTTTTTTTTGTTCTGTCTAAATTGTTGGCTAATTACATGGTTTTATTTTTTCAATACTCTCTTAGTAATTTTCCATTTTATTTTTTTTATTCTAGAAATAACCATTATTACTAACAATCATTCATATTTATTACTATATGCATTCACACATAATACACATTTAACATTTATCTTGATATTTAGGCTTTCAGTCAACTCAAACAGTCCAAAAAATGCTTCTGCCCACTGCCCACCTCTGCCTCTGATAGTAAAAAGCCATAATTTGACAATATTCTAGTTTTAATGGAAATATGAATTACACAGTTTCCATCCCACTGCCTTCCAACTCCCAACCTGATCAGTGTTGCTATTCTTCCTTCCTCCAGGTTATTTTGACACAGATGACTGCAGACTATACAGTAAATGCAGTAATTTAAAAGTAACCTTTTTCTGACCTCTAAAATAGAAAAAGGTCTTTAACCTGGATCATTTAATTGATTCCATTTGCTGCTTGACCCCTCAAACAGCTGCAGTAGTAAAACAGAATAGTAAAGAGCTATTGAAAGGAGGCCACCAGAGGCAGGAATGAGGCACAAAATCCATGAACTGATCTCATTTATTTGAGTGCCAGTATCATGAAACTATGATCTCAAACTCCTGAGATAAGTGAGAAAGTATATTAACCTTTATAATTCGGATTTTCATTGTCATGTTTTGTCTTCCCTTTAAACCCATCATATCATTCCTAAAGTAGATATGGCAAGAGCAAGGAACCAAGTTATTAGAAAAGTGGCATAGGAGGTGAGAGCTCAAGTTTAATTTTTTACTCTGTCATGAATATCCCACTAATTTTGAGGCAAGCTGAAATTGGCTCCTTAATTCTGAAATAGATTCTTGCCATTGGGTAAGGTCCATTTAGGGTGGTACTAAATAGATCTACTTGACTAGATAGTGCTGATAGGAGAATTCAGCCTTCCTACCTTGCTGGGTAAGCTTCCTTCAGCTTTACCTGCATAAGGGACTTATACACTTAGACTCGCATAAGAGAAGAAGCAGAAACAGCGAGCTGGTGCAGAAGTCAGAATAAGACCACACCTTTTGGCAGCAACTTAATGTCAAATTGGTTTTCCATTAACTTGAAACTGTGCTCTCAATTACTTGCCAATAAAATGAGAGTAATAACACTTTCCTTTCTGTGTTGTTATGAGGATAAGCATTAAAATTCATGGTGTGTTTATACATACCAGTTACAGAGCTCAGAGAGTATCTAAAAATATATTTTACTGATGGGATTAGTAAAGAAATAAAATTATGATTCTTTACAATGTTGTACTTCATTGTGCAACTTCCAAAAAATGGACTAGAGCCTTCCAGTCTAACCTCTCCTGTTCAGTTGCTTGATATTTTAACAGCTGTAAATTACAATGCAGAACAAAGATAAGAAAGAATCAGTCCCAGAGAATCTAACACATTCCCAAGCAGTAGTGAGCCAGTTCAGAGCCAAGAGTAGACTGAGGTTTTAAAATTTGACTGCGTGGCTGTCTCTTTCCAATGGGATGGTTTAAAAATATATTTATTTCCCCTAATAATTTTGAATTTCATCTGTGATAACTGAGGTTCATATTGCTATTTGTGTGGAGGTGGACACATAAATTCGCAGTGCCAGTGTCCCAGAGAAGAGACTGCAACAGTAAGGCTACATGAGATGAATCTTGCTTCCTCTTATCCTGAGAACCTATTCCTCTATGGACCAACTGCTTCAACTGCCCTTGCCTTGTGCTGTCATACAGACTGAGAAGATGGCCCTTTATGATGTGCTTGCTTAATCTCAGTGAATCAGGTGCTGAGGATTGTATAGTCTTGCCATTTATGCCTTTGAAAACATGATACAGAGAGAAAACACATAAAATCAGATTCCATGGCGATGATATTTACACAATTCCAGATCACATCACATTACTGCACCCTTTTATCTCTGATTATTTTAATTCACACTAAAAAATCACTGATTTTCTGCAAAATAACCTTGTTGGTGAGAGTTTCAAGATTTACTTCAACGCAAGCATGTAAATGTGAACTACCAAAAGTCAGTTTTCCCTTCTTCTTCAAGTGGATATTTTCTCTCTACTCTTTTTTTTTTTTTTTCTTATTTTTCTTATTTTTTTCTTCTTCTTCATGTAATTACATTAAAAATCCTTTTGGCAGAAGGTCTGTTGTAGATACATCAGAGTCCTTGAGAGAAATGCCTGGAAAATTAGTTCCATGTACATTTTAGGAAATCTTGCTAGTAGCTGCGTTTTTCCATTAGAAATGGTTTCAAAGGCTACATAAAAAACCAAAGCCAAATGAGGCAAAGTTTAAGTGAGAAAGCATGTGTGCAATATTAAGCCAAGAAAAGAGAACATTTACTTAGAGAAATCCAGACCATTTTTTTGCAGCACTTTTCAGAAAACATATTAGTAAGTATAGGTCAAATCTTCATTTGGTGTAAATGTGTGCAGCTCTGCTAAAATCAATGAAACTTCCTTAAAATAGTCAAACTCAGGATCTGACCAACTTTCTGGCCAAATGCATACCAAAGACTGCAGGTGTCTTAAAACAAATTGATTAAATTAATTTCCTATTTATAATTGTTTGGAATTAAATGGTTAGCTGTGTACTAAGAACTACACATTTAAAAGGTATTTAGATAGAATATACCAGAAAAAGCTTAAGAAAAACACTTAAAAGATATTAAAATAGAAAAAAATTGTTTATGCTTGCATCCACTGGCCCCTCCAGCCTCCTCTACCTCAATTTTTGATGAATGAAGAAAGCCTGAATGTTTTGTGTTTTTTTTTTTTTGTTTGTTTTTGTTTTTGTTTTTTTCCCTGTAAGCACTTTGAATCTGTTTCTTTCTGCCTGGAACTCTGTTGCAGCTAGAGAACTAGGATCAGGGTGACATCATCAGAGACAGCACTTGTAACTGCTCAGAGAGAAAAAAAGAGTTGCACAAATTATAAGAGATTTCCTGACACAGGGTTAAGAGAGAGAATGTAAATCAATTTGTAATTTGGCCCCAAGACTGCACAAAGACAGATTTTTAAAGCACAGCCTCACTTTTCACACCTTCATTTACAAGCACAAATAAAGTCTCTGTTTAAAACCTTTTCTTCCCTTTGATTCATTTATGTGAGCAAAGTCAAAATCACTTTATAAAAGGCAGGATTCTTTCCTTAATTATTATCCAGGAGGAAGGATATAAACTCGACATGCTAGAATAAAGTGAATCTACAGCTGCATCTCTCCTAGTGATATAGCAATAGGAGGCTTGTACGGCAATCAATGCCATTGTCTTTGTGTAGCAGCTGAACTTCTATTTTTTATATTTTTACTATTCAGACTTTATTGGCTCATTCATACTCACCCTGGGACATTAATTAGAGCTGGTTCAATACAGTAAAACTTTTGCAAACCTGTCAAATATATTTAAGTTTCTTTTTTCAAGATTTTTTTCTTTGGAACTGAAGAAGCAACAAGTTTATAGTAGGAAAAGAAAAGAAAAACAAAACCAAAGGTTTTTTAGTTCATAGTACTGTTCAAAAACTATGCCCCCACCCCACACTGAATTTTTCTTCTGTCTTCTAACTCCTCATCCTCCTGACTCTAGTTCTCTCTGCTTTTCTTGGATGTCTCTCTGGGCTTTCTATAGTATTTCCTTGCCCCTGGAAAACCTCAATGCTAAGGATTTCACACCATTCCACCGGACAAAATGGTCAGCAGCTAAACTATCTTGAAGTGTCATCCCAAAACTAATCTTTTAACTTAATCTGTGCAAAACCTGGAATCTCCAAGCCCTGAGAAATTTGTGTTTCCACACTATATTTTAATTCAGATTCAACCAAGAAGATTGAGGGGAAAAGAAAAAAAAAAAAAAACAAAACGGAAAAGTGTAAATTGCAAAGTATTTAGTAATTTCATCTCCCTGGTGGCCCACCAACAGGGCTGTGAATCCCTTGTGCCACTAAAAGCTTTGCTGGTGGGTGGCACAGGAGTCTTAATGTCTGGGGAGTTGGAGAGCAGGAGAATCTGGAAGCCAGAGTAAAAGGAACTTCTTTGGCTGTGTGCCTGGTAGGCTTCCCAGGAGCTGGGAATTTCTGGCAGGGTTGCCTTGGGATCCGGGAGGTGGATAGGCCAGCAGAACTCTGAGCAAATTTCCATCTGAAATCCACCTGGTGGTAACCAGAATTGATTTGCTGCAGTTAAACATCTTGGGTAATTTCTGAGGGAAATAATTTAGATGCATCCCTGCCTTCTCCCCAGGATGCTGGCTCTGCACTGAAGTGTTTTGGCAGCCCTGCGGGAGGGTGTGTGCAAGGGCAGGCCTCTGAGGCCAGCAGCGCTCTTGCCATGGCTGGCCCCAGCGCTGTGGGGCTGCATGCCTGGGAACATAGCCTCCTTTCCTCTCCTCCTTCTGAGGAAGCTTGGCAGGAGAGAGTCAGCAGGGAAAAGAGAACCATGAGGAGCTATTTCAGGGTGCCTCATGGCAATTAGGTCAGGAAGAAGAAGGAAAATGGGAGGGGAAATAAGAAAGGTTGATCGTAGCACTGGAGGGCTCAGTGCAGTGTGACAGGATTCAGAGAAGACAACTAAAAAACTGATGTTGTAATAAGGAGTAAGGCTAGCCTTATACTTTTCCTGAAGAGGATTTCTGACCAGTGCCTGACCCCAATGAAGTTGCTCACGTCTTTTGCTTTTCCAGGACATGTCACTTGAGGAAGTCCGCAGAAGCTGGCAGCTGTAGAAAGCAGGCTGACAAGGTAGCCTCCTGCCTGCATGGGGACATTCGCTGCTGCATCAACTTGTTTTCTTGTGTTTTCCTCTAGAAGCTGGGTTATGATATGGGGCCTATACCAAATCAACCAAAGGGGTGTTATGGGACTGTGTGTACGAACAGAGGGTAGAGAAGAGACAGTGGAACAGGAGAAAAAAAATCTCCTTTTCCTCTTCACACCATGGCTGCTTAATATTTTAACAAACGAGGCTCCCACAGGCACCCTCGGGTTTTATTTTTACTGTACTCTGAAGGTGGTCCTCAGATATATAATCACCCATAAATAAATTCCCTGAATATCAAATTGGAATCCTTGATTAAACCAGAAATGAGAAAATGCAAGGGCCTGCCTTCCTCTCCTTGAAGACAAGACTAGCTCAAGAAATAAACATTATCAAAGTTGTGCAACATCTGTATTCAGATGCTATAATATACTGAAGTAATCTGCTCAGAGCAACCCCTTCCCTCCAACAGTTTAGGCTTCAGTTTGTTAATGTTTTCCAGCAAATTAACATTTTGTTAAAAAAAATCACAATCTACTTTTGCAGTCTCTATAGTAGTTTGAAATTCTTCTATGTCTGTCAAAATGATTTGTACATTTTTTTATGACACACTACTAGTGGAGAAGGGTCAGGCATCTGGCTCAAAGGATTCTTGCCAAGACAGAATTTGCCCCCTTGCATTACAACTGAAATGTTTATTTCTTTCTTATAGAATTCATTCCCCTGAAAACAACCTGTTCTGCTCAGTTTTGTATCTCTCTGCAGCTACAGTAACACAGAAATATCAAATAATTTCATTATTATTTTCTATTACCTATATCACTAAAATTCATCTTTATTCATGCACCTTGAAGATTTTGAAGTCAGAAAGAACCACAAGTCCTAATCACATCTTTTTAGACAATATTGCATTACTGCCAGGAGAAGTCATTAAGTACAGGGAGAAAACTTAGAGGCTTTAATCTGATTACCTAGTAAATTGACGTAAAAGTCATCAAATCTGACTGAAGTTTCATCTGCTGTGACAGATTATTCTGCTTCCTTGAAGGAACACACAAACATACTCCAAAATATTTATCTCTAGAAGCTTTTATCTGATCATTTTCAGTGTAGTAATAAAGCAGAGGCTTGTATTCTCAGTGAGTTAAAGTCTGCTTACATAGTCAGGAAAAGTACTTATAAAAGCTAGAAATCACCAGGTGATGTATTTCAGTACTTTTCCAATATCTTAGCCATTGTAAGAACACATCTGCCAGAACCGCAGCAGTTAACAAGAGAGACACCTCTCTTTTCCAGAGTTCAGCATTTGTCATGATGTGCATTGAGACGCTGCCGTGGCTTCCAGGGTTTAGCAGCCCATCCTACACGGTGGCATAATTCTGTTATTGATTTCTGACAAGCTGAATCGAGAGCTAATTTCACATTGCATATCAAGGACAGCACAGCAGGCAGGGACACTGTAGCACAGAAAGGACGCAAATTGAGAGAATACGTTTAATTTGCTGCACACTATGATACACTGTCTGAAACCAGGCTCTCCGAGGGACTACATCTCTCTGATGTCATCCCAAAACTGAAAATAACTGAATGATGAAAGGGTAGTGGGGAATGATGAAAGGGTAGTGGGGAAGGACTAGGGGAGGTTCAATATGTGGTGTTAGGTGGCAAGACCCTTACTCTTCCTAGCTCCCCTCAAAAATCTGACCTTCAGCTAAATCGATCAGAATATTTAAGTTGTAATTTGCCTTTGTTGCAAAGGAAAGGGGGCAGTGACCCCCCTGGGGGGCATTCTGGCTGAGGCTTTAAAATCTTTTTTCTCTCCTGAAACTGTGAGCTATTGGTGATGTACGTATGGTATGTTCACAACACGGGGATTTTGGACAGGACTAAAGTCATGATGCCCTGGGCATCAGGCAGCATGTCCAGAAAGCTGACTGGTTAAATTCTGGCTCAGGCAACCATTTCAACACTATTGCTATTTGAACGTTGGATTGGAGACATGCTAGAGCTCCTATCTTTTTAATTCTCATTTCATATGATAAGGAAAACTGGTGTAGAAAGGACTGCTATGGTAAAGATATCCTGGGTAGTTTTTCTGAGGGAAATGGAACATATTGGTTTGAAGGAGCTGCAGTTTGAGCTGGTGGGTGTTAAAACAACATAGAGGTTGTTCTCCCTTTTTCTGTCTCCTTCATTGCTGCTTTGTTTATCTTCCATTGCAAGGAAAATACCTCAAAGTTTTAATGTCAATCCAGAGCTTTCTTTAACCAGATACAAGAACACCTGCTATCAAGAACAAAACTCTTTCTTCTGCAAAAATTGGAAGAGGTTCAAAAGAGAGTTCTGTCTCTTCATGAAATTGGATGCTGCCAGGAGATTTTTAATTCAATATTGCTGATGCAGAGACTCTAGACTTCTTTAATAATAAAGTACATATGAATAGCAAGCTAGGATGGCACTAAATGGCATAATATCCAAAGCATATTGCACACCTACAACAATGAACTTTTTGAAGTTGTTAGCTTTGTGTGTAAGAATTAAATGATGGAGCAGCCCTGAGGACATTTATAACAGACTTCAGTCTGTAAAGCCAAATGTGCAGTCTTCAGAGTATTGTGGAATCTGATATGAGGTAAAATAAGGACCAGCAACTGAAAAAATACTCTTAGTATACAATGAATTAAAAGTAGATAGCCCATGAGAGTCTGCCAGACCACAGAGCAGAGGCAGACCTGATTGTGTGCCACAGGTGTGTTACCAAAGAGCAAAATCATAGGAATAGTCAACAAAACAAAGAAGACTACAAAAGGAGGCAAAATGGAAGACAGCAGAAGGTATGGAAGAAAACACTTACTAAGCATTGCCCAGACTTTGGACAGAGATGAAGAAACAAACAAACAAACAAATTTGCAAAGGAAGAGAAACTATGTGTAAAAATACCTGATGGTTATATCATTAACTGGGATGCAAACTGGAACACAACTGGAATCTTGATTACTTGTGAGATGGGTATTGGCACTGCACTTGTAACAATGGCTGAGGGTGTATTAAAGGATATGCCTGTTTCTCTCTATTAACTATAAATGGATTCTAGAGGACCAGTTCAGATGAAAATGGCTGTATTGGAGATATAGCGAGGTAAGGTGTGTTTACCATCCAGAAGTCCCTGAAAGAAGTGCTATGTATAAGAGGAGCCCATGAAGACAAAAAGAAAAATGTAGAAAAATATAAATTAAAGCAAAAGACATGAAGACATAGCAAGGACAAGAAAATTTCCCCAAAGATTAAAAATACCATACAGAAAATTATGAGCTAAAAACATTGGTGTTGAGAGTGTGAATGAAATGGTGAAAGAAATTACTAGTCCAGTATTATGTAGGTAGATAAGTTCAGTGAAACTATCATTCTCCAGTCCAGGAGTGGCACACGTTTGTTTGTGCACACTGGAGAGACAAAATTGCACACTGGAGAGACAAAATTGCATACTGTTTTTAGGTTCCTATTCCCATCATCAAGAAACACCATTATCACAGAAAATGACTCTTAGACACATGATCTGACAAGATCTATATTTGTTAGATATGACATCCCTGCTATGATAATAACAGGTAAAGGGTTACAATTAGATTTCTACTAAATTAAATATTCTGAAAAAAATTGAGATTTAAGCATATTATTTAGAACCCAAGACACTAAAAATCTTTTGATATTGTGAAAATTAAGTAATTTTCAAAAAGATCCTTAGAAATGCAGACTAACCTAATAATCAAGGAATAGCAGTCCTCCCTTGAACCTAGAAATGAATATAAAAATTCATAACTCAGCATAATACACAATACTGAATTAACAACCCCCTACAACCAAAAGGGGGACATCCTGTTCATATTTCCCACCTCCCATCTGTGATGGGTTAGCCCTTGGCTGGGGGCCAAACCACACACACCCGCTCACACAATTCACGCCCCCTTCCGAGTATAGGGGAGAGATTTAAAGGGGTAAATGGAAAAAAAGGACTCGTGGGTTGAGATAAGGACAATTTAATAACTAAACTACAATAATATTGAAAATAATACTATATACAAATGAGTGATACACAGTGATACTGCCCCCCCATCCCATGACCAAAGGCTCAGCCTGTTCACGGCCAACAATCCCGGAACAGGAGGAGTTGACCCCGGAGCAGGGAGGGGTCCCGAAACCTCCCAGAGCAGAAGGGAGGGTCCCCGAAACACCACACTCACAAACCGGAGATAACAGTCCGAGCGTCCCAGAACGAGAGCTGACCGGGGTGTGTGGGGAGGAAAGGCCTTGGGAGAGCGAATGCAGGCACCTGAAGCGAGATGATCTGGAGCCAAAGGAACCCGGAACCAAAAAGGGACGATCTTCCTAGGGGTCCTCACCTATATACTGGGCATGATGTGTATGTTATGGAATAGATTATCGGCCACTCTGGTTCTCAATCTATTAACCAAAGAACAAATCCTGGGCTAGTAGTTGGGGCTGTGCCCTCCCAGCCCCCCTGCCCTGTCTGCGAAGAGCAGAGAAGCTGAAGGACCTTGAAATATCCTAGCAACACTATAAACATCCCTTTCTTATCAACTTTTCTTCTGATCACAAATCCAAAACACAGCCTCTTGCTGGCTATTATGAAGAAAGTTAACTCTGTCTCTGCTTAACCCAGGACACCATCCTTCCTAGTCATCCCTCCCTTCCCTGCTCTTCACTGATCTGCACTCCTACCACTATTGTGGTGCCTGGCCTGGAATTAATCTGATTGGCAAACTAATCCAACAAAGAAAACCAGAGATAATACCTTGCCAGCTTAATAAATTGACTTAGAGATCATGATCAGACAAGTGCCAAAAGCAGTATTAGATAAGGGAAAAAGCTAGCAGTAGAGACTGAAAGTTGGACTGCCTCCGGAGGACCTAACATACCGAGCTGAAAACAGGGCAAGCGTGAATTGGTGTAGACAAATAGTGACAGCAAACGCAAAATTTATATGCTGATAAAGGATCACATGACTTCAATGCCTTCCCAGCCACAAGACCATGTCTGTGAGCATAATGAGAGAGCACAGGCACCAAAATTGTAATTTCTAGTGAAGATATGCATATTTTCTGTAAGGTTGTGGCTCCGTGAGGGCCAGCATGTAGAAAGAATAAGAGACATCCTGAGCTTCCTGCACAGGCAGACAGGGAGAGATGTCTGCAGAGGAGCCACAGACCCAGACAACGTATTGGGAAAGTGCTGATTAGAGTACTAGAGTAACCAAAGTCCACAACCATCTCTCTTCAGAAATCTACAAGGCAAAAAAAACCACCCCAGGGACTGATAGAGAGCTAAAAGGCAGTATAACGGTGTATTTTTTTCCTTCTGGAAAGGGAAGATGTAAGACTAACCACAGAAGTAATAAGAGAATAGATTTTATTGATCTAAACTAGTGGTGCTAACAGCCAGACTAAGTGATGTGTACAAATCTCTCTTCTTCCCTCACAAGTAGCCTCATCATTTATGTGTTTATTTTAATTTTAATACTGTCACACATTGGTTTTAAAATTTACCTCAGAGTTTTCCCCAGTGGCCTCAAAGTATCCTACAGTCATACCTGCTCTGGTAAAGGTTAAGGCTGAGTAATGGCCCCAAACCGTCCTTACAGTGATACAGTTGGCATAATCTTTGTCAGAATTTTGCAGTGGTTAAACTAGCACCCTCCTGAGCAATTTTTGAGCATAACTCGAGGTTTAAGAACAGTGGGTGCCATTTGGATGTCTACAGGTTTTCAGGGGAAAGGTAAGAAATTGTGGCTGTGTGGCTACAGCCCTGCTGAGGTATTTGACATTAGAGTAGGGTAATTTGCATCACCTTGTTTGATTTACTAGCATAGACATAGCATAGGCTGCAATTTCCCCACACACTGCTCAAAGATCTGGATTTATGCCTGTGTACCTGAAGCTCTCACGTAAAGGAGGTGCAATGTCTCTTGTAAAATACGTGAAGACAGATTTCTTTCCACTGACTGTTGGATACTTACATGAACCGGTCAGTTTTATAGAGAAATCTGCATCACCAAATAATATGCACTTACGTGAAAAACATAGAGTACTACAATCTAACAAGGCAAAAAACCTGAAGTCTAATGCTGAAAGCTGATGGTAAATTCACCGCAGGAATAGGGAACATACACTTAATGCCAGAATAATTTCATTTTAATACTTCACATATTTTAATCAATACTAAATATCTTTAGCTTATCTTTCAGTTGTACATACACCAGATCAATAAGAAACTAATACTTGATTCAGAAATTTTTGGGTCAGCTTCTATAATCTGTGGTTTGTATGACACAGAAGGAAGGCCAAGCTCCTCTTTGATCAAAAGTCTAGAAACCTAGAGAATAAGTGGAATGATGAAGATGAATACGAGAGATAAGTGATCCCACCTTCTCATCCCACGTCATTGCTGCTGCTTCCTCAAATGCAGCACTGGACATTGTCTGAGCCCTGTATGTGAGCTGAACCAGTTCAGTAACAACAAATAAACTAGCAAAAAAAAATAGATTATGAAGAGTAGGAATAAAACATATCAGAGGAGGACAGTTTCTCATGGTGTATGTATTATGAATCACTAGTTACACGTACTCCAGTGAAAATAAACTGTTTTTTTCAGTACAAAGGCATACAAAGGACTATTGGTTCTCAAATCCCCTCCCATTACAGTGCAAGGGGAGCACAAGGAGCAGTTTGCACTCCTACCACAAGAGACCAGGATCACAAACAAGCAAAACTGGGGTGCTTCCTCAGGACTGCCACAGCTCCATGGCTTTTGATGAACCTTCCATGCTCACCATAAAAAGAAAAGTGCATTTGTTCTGAATGTAAAGTTGAATACACAGCTGGAGGGCTGCAAAATTTTCACTTAAAAAAGAAAATTACACAGATGTTGCAACAAGCGTGTGGCAAAGTTCAGGCTTGTGGACTGGTTTTGTCCAGTATGCCATACTGAATATGACTCCTGGATTGGTTTTGCTTCTTGCGAAGTTTCCAGGGCTGGTTTGCAAGATTGTTTTTGCTTTTCTGGTGAAAGTCCTGAGTTTCCCATCAGCTATACTGTATCAAAAAATGGAAAACACCCCACCATCATTTCACAGCACTTCCAGAACATTATGGTACTAATTGGTTGTTTGGCTCTTAATGGACTATATCTTTCTGTGCATCTGTAAATGTGGGGTAGTAGATTTTTCAAGGAAATTGTGGAATATTAGAATTTCTTGGTAATTTTCCTCTTGTCAGAGGTATTCCTCCTTCCATTTCAGCCTCTGTTTTTTTCTTTAGCAGTGAGAGCACTATTTAAACAACAAAACAAAAATAACTACAAAATGAAATCTCTGCCGGGCTAGGCTATTTTTCAAAGAAAATATGGCTTCATTGCATCTGCCATTATTTCCAGAGATAGAACTATTGAGATTTTTAGAATGTAAAACCAAACAAGCTGTGAGTCTTTCTTTTTTAATATTTGAATACTACCTACAGCATTAGAGGCTCTTCTGAAGAGAAATACATAATAATGACCTCTAAAATTCATCCCTATGGAGTAAAGTAGCTGCATGTATTTGCCCATCAGTGTCTTACACACAGACATTGTTCCTCAAGGCACTTCAGTGTCATATAAAAAGGGAGAGTAGCTCCTGATATTCAAAGTAATCTGCAGCATAAGGACTCATGTACTTACAGGACACTCAAGGATGGCTCAGTTGTTTGAGTAGCCACGAATTAGTGTCTTCTATTAAGAAATAATATTGATCACAAACTTGTGATAAGCCACCTATTCAGAACATTAACAGTGCTTTGCTGAAATTGTGAGTCCATGTCTCAGCACAATTCTAACATTTTTAGTGCAAAGTAGGATTTATTTTCCTGAATATTAAGAAAATCTTAGTATGTTTCACACAGAATCACAGAATGCTAGAGATTG
>NW_010120352.1:0-887 GCF_000699245.1 Pterocles gutturalis
GAATCTTCACCACACTACAGGGGAAATTCTGAAGGGGAGCCTCTTTCCTTCTTGCTTGTTCTACTCTCTGACTGGAGTGTTGTGTAGTCCTTCCTCTCAAAATCCCGCTTCTCTCACCGCCGCAGGTCTTTCATCAGCTCCCAGGAGAACGGACTCTTGGGCAAGCCGTGGCGGAGGCTTGGGCTACAGCAGGTCGGTTTGCAGTAGCCAGGCAGGCGGCTGGACGGCCGGACTGGCCCACCCAAGGCGGGCCCTGCCCGGGGCCGCGCCAACCCCCATCTTCTCTGCCCCCTCTTAAATATATCATTCGCAGAGGGGCTGACTGGCTCAGCCCTGGCCTGGGGACACTTCCAGCAGTTTCTCACAGGGGCTGGGTCGGTGGTACCCCTTCCCCCACTCCCTGCTGGCTACTGAAACCTTGGAGCCCGGGGTGGGGGTGAACCCTTAGCAATCACTTGCAGGAGCCACCACTGTAACCCCTCCCTTGCCACCAGAGCAGACTTGCAGCTGGGGGAACTCTCAGCAGTTACTTACAGGGGCCGCCACTGCAGCCCCTCCCTTGCTGCCAGCAGAGCTGGAGTACAGGGAAACCTTCAGCAGCTACTTAGAGGAGCCATTACTGTGGCCCCTCCCTGCTACCAGACAAACCCACAACACTATCTTTTTTCAATATTGTTCATATTACTACTTCATTAATTTTATGCTATCCAATACCTAAAAAATAAGCTTTGTAGTGTTTGCTTAATATTTCTTATTCAATCACATCTTGATTTAGATTCAGTTGTGAAACAAAAATAGCCTATGCTTTCCCATGTCACACTGATTAACTCACGTTTATTTTCTGTAGGAAGGAATGAGATATTGCTATGCTTCTTTTCTTATTTGTG
>NW_010120352.1:911-11237 GCF_000699245.1 Pterocles gutturalis
AAATATTTTGCATTTTTAAAGATTTTAAGAGCACTGTGATCATGTATAAATAATGAACATTGATTTTTTTTCTAAAGAAAAGGGAAATGACAAATAAGTTTTATGAAAGTTTTATTCTTCAGATAGGAAAGAAAATTTAAAAATCTCAGTAACAAAGGCAAACTTATTAGCTAAGAAAAAATTCTTCTGTCTTAAAAACTTCTTTTTCTTCTGTATAGCAAGAGCTGCCTTAAAACAGCTCCTCACTATGCCATTGCTAGATTAGTTTAAAAATAATGAGACTCCAGGTTCAGAGTGGCTACTTACATTTATTACCATCTGTCAAGATTGCTTCTGAGGTGTTGCTTGCAAAACAGAAATTTTTCATTTTAAGAAAGAGCAGTTCTGTATACCCATCATATGTTATACTTCACACTGAGACAATCAGTTGTGCCTCTACATTAGCCCCATGTTAGGGGCAGAGCAAATGTTCACTTGTATCAGAAATATGAATTTCGGCTCTTTAAAGGCGGGCCTTCTAGAAAACAGATGTTGCGTGTGAATAAGCAGGAAACTAATCTTGAGGTTCATTCTTGTACATCTTAGGTACACAGGCTTTCTCTGTTGTCAGTGAGACAACGGCCAGTGAGACAGTCCCTTTGAGGAGGCAAATCATCTTCTCTGCATGGAGGGAGTTAACATGAGGATGTCCCAGAGACCATAAACATGAGGGTGTCTCAGATGCCCTCCCAGAGGGCACACAGTCTTTTACTGTCTATTTTGCCTCATATCCAGACATATATATGCAACCACATATATACATTACGCACAATGTAAAGCTACAGAATAGATAAAATACAGCATGTTGTGTATTTTTGTTATATATCTTGTGCATTATGCAAACTGGTAAATAATTAAATTAATTAACAATTTGTTTTATTCCTATCTCATGCTTTCCAGTAACTGCATATGGAGCCTTTTTGATTACTTAGACTAGATGCCTAATTATGTGACTGAGGTTACATAAGATAACTCCAGCAAAACCTAACCTATTACCTTGAATAGGACAAGGGTCAGTTAAACACAACAGGAAAATCTCTTACATGTGTTATGTGTTAATAATGGACATACATATTTAGATTAAATTTTTCTGCATAGTCATTATTACTAATGAATAATTCAAAATAGTGTATTGTCTCATAATTTTTCTAGATCCTTAGATAACAGAGTAACATATTCAGATGCTGAATACTGCTGCATGATATCAAACAGAGTACAGGAAAGGTGGTTATATGACATTTTATCCACAATATGCATTTTACCTACACATATTTTAAATTTATATATTTTACCGTCAACACATAAGTTGTATTTTTCTCTGAGTAATAAGACAAAATAGTGAATTTTGTAGATAAATAAAATATATTATCTTGTGGTGGCTTGATCTTGTCTGGACACCAGGTGGCCATCAAGCTGCTCTGTCGTTCTGCTCCTCAGCAGGACAGAGAGGTGGGGAGAACAAGATAAGATCTCATGGGTCAAGATAAAGGCAGTTTAATAAAGCAAAATCAAGGGGTGTGTGGAAGGCTGTACCAAGGCTGTGTGTGGAAGCAAGGGAAAACAAAATATTTATTCTCTACTTCCCATTAGCTGGTGAGGGCAAACATTGGAGAAACAGCCTTGATGCTGTGCAAGCACTGCTCAGCAGTAGCCAAAACACTGGTGTGTTATCAACACCTTTCTCCTTAACAATACAAAGCACAGCACTATGGGGGATGCTATGGGGAAAATTAACACCATTTCAGCCAGATGCAATACATACGTTATCCAGTAGAAAGCTTTATCCTATAGGCTGCCTATGACTTCAGGAAGGAAGACTGTTTTAGGCATGCAAGACGTGTATATGTCTTTGAGGTGAGGAAGCAAGAATACAGAGCATAATGCTGCCAGGGTCTGTCAGATTCATTAGGTCCAGTTCCCCTGTAATCACAAGCAATCAGGTTATATAGTTCCATTGATACATGTATTAAGCTTCTCTTCATCTCCCATATTATACTAAAAGAAAGCTGCATTATCAGTAAAAAGAAAATACGTAATATCTATCTGCACTGCAGATAGAAAAAGTTAATTTAAATACTCAGAGGACCCTACACAAAATGTGAAAAGTAAGACAAATGATCTTGTTGGGTACGTGAAGGAAAATAACAAGCTCTGATGGAGGTTCGTTCCTGGCAAGACTAGTAAGCTAATGGGTGTGTGTATTGAAGCAGTAAAACTGCAAGAAAACTTCTACCTTTCACTCTCAGTTTCAGGAAAACAGTGTGTTCTCCCCTCTAACTATACTCCAGGCATAGGCAATCTCATAGATGTTTTCTGAAGGAACATTTTGTTGGTAATAATTCCCTCGCACAATTGCAGGAGCAGAAAGGAGGACTCAAGCCCCCTGCAGCTGACCCTTATAAATATATAGGAGTGAAAAATATCATAATTCGTTATATTTCTGTTAAGATGTTGTAGAATCCAGTGACATTCAGTTCCTTGAGGTGGATCTACCTGTGATTTCTTGAAAGGATCACATCAAGACCATCAAAAGGCTTTTCAGTCTCTAATTGTAAATTTTACTGTAATATAAACTAGGAAAAAAAAAGTTTTTAAAGAGAAAACTCAGGTTTGGTATGTGAGAGAGGTTTGCTGGTCATTTTTCTTTTCTACACAGCAACTTTCAATGGCTCCTTGCATTGTGACAGTCTATAGAATAGCAAGTTCACCAGAAAATTCAGGCTGGAAAGGGCCTCAGGAGGTCTCAGGTAGACTCTTGCAGTACACTTCTTGGATCTGGGTAGAGCAGATTTAATTAATCAGTAAGTTCTCAGTTCAAACACCTAACTAATTTTTCACCCATCTACTTGTCCACCCATACTGTAACACTCCAACTTGAATGCAAGAATATAAATAGATCATGTCAAAAGCCTTGCTAAAATCAAGAGAGTGAAATATCTTCTGCCTTTCCCAACCCTCAAATACAATCAAGGCAATCAGGTTGGTCAGGCATGATTTGCCCATTGTAAATTTGTGCTAATGTTTCCATAGCAGCCATTGCTCAGAGAGTGGGTGGGCCTTAGTCTGCTGATGGGAGGCATTGAGTGATTCTCTTTGTATCTTTTGTTTTCTTTTTTTCCTTTTACCTTTTAAACTGTCTTTATCCCAACCTATAAGTTTTTCTTGCTTTTGTCCTTCCTTGCAGTTGTCCCCCCATCTCACTAGAGGAGAGTGAGTGAGAGACTGAGTGGGGGCTTAGCTTCCAGCCAGGGTCAACCCACCACACCATCCATCACACAAGATGCACAGGAAGCATTCTCTTGTGTGGCGTGCTTGTAATAGCCTGTACTATCATCCCCATTCAGAATGGCAGAGCTTATATTTTATATATTATTTAAATTTTTCTATTTCCTGCCTAATGTGTGCTTAGCTACTATGCTTTAGGGATATTCATTAAAAGTATGTATCTGAGTGCATGCTGACTTTAAAATAATTTTTTAAAGCCACCTCTCTCTGTGGTTTTGTATTTAATACATGTACTGATTAATATATAATAATGATTAAAATCTTTCAAGAACTTAATGATTAGAAAGATTATTTTGGAGTTTAAACTGTTGACTTTTAGAACATTTGCAAAGCAGTTCTGTATTGCTTTCTGCATCTCTGCTGTGTTAATCTGGGCATGGTATCTAGTTTTTAAGTGGAGCAGGGGGCGAGAGGATCTTAATATACAGCAAACTGTTGCCAGGCACTGCTGTTATTAATTTCTAGGAGTGTACAGAGTTTAACACAACTGATACTTTACTATGAGTATGGGTCTCCAGGTGCTAAAGCAATACAACTGTTAAATAATGTTTCTGTGTACAAATATGCAGACAAAGAAGAAAAACAGTTTGATTAAAGCATCCTGTTAAGGAACACAAAGCTCTTTCTGTGGTCTCATGCCTGACAGACTTTAGAATTTTTGTCGCATTTTTCATCTTATTAACTTATCAAACAGCCAAATATTCCCTGACTGCAAGTCATGTTTATAAGTACTGTCAGCATTATTGACACTTCATAACTTTCAAAGTTTCATGAAATGATGAATAGGTACACCAAATTCTATCGTAGGAAACAAAATTATCTGATTCCAGGCCACCCCAGAGCTATACAGGCTTTACGAAGAAACAGATTTATCTGGATGATGAACATCACTAGGTGAGTTATACAGACCTGTTGATCGGGTTGTGGAGATTTGTTTCATAGCAGCTGTCAGCATGGGGATGTTCTTAGATCACAGAGTTGTTTCGTCTAGCTAAGCCAATATAACAGAAGTTTGAACCCTCCTTCCTGACCACATCTCTGATTAAATTAAAAAAAAAAAAATGAAATAGTATGCCAATACTTTCACACAGAAGATAATTCAAAGCAAATTTTATTCAGTAGGGCAATGAACTGGAGCAAGCCTGAAGCAGCCAAACTGCAGGTACTGCATATGGCAGACCCATCAGCAATTTCTGAGCTACCAGCACAGCTGCGTGTGGAACCTGCCAAGAGGCCAGATGTCAGTTTTGGAAAGCTACATAACACAGCTTGAAATATGAATCCTTTGATGGCAAACCATTTTCACTGGGCCATATTCTGATCTCATTTACATTGTTTTAAAGCTGAGATTTTACACAAAATAGGTGTGAACAGAATTTCTTAAACAGAAATATAAACAGCAAACCATCCGAATTTCTTAAAAGAGAAATAGTGAGAGAGAAAAAGTGTTTAAAATTGGATTCTCACTTTGCAGGAATATAGTTTTGCAATAAAACTAAACATTTATATGTGTAATTTAAATAATGAAAGCCATAAAAGTAATTAAAATAATTGCACACTTTTTCCTAGCAGGATTTTAAAAATAATTCCCATTGCAGATTCATGTAAATTAACTTTTATTATCATTTGATATGCTAGCAAATAGGTGTGTTACTAAAAGTCTAATAAGTATGAGGTGCTTAGCCATGAATACTTTTAAAGTATTTTTGTAAGCTGTCTGTTTATTAGGAGACTATCAAGATGCTACTAAAGGAAAAGTATAAAAGGATAGGCCTAGTAAAAACAAATTCAGACTATCAGTAACAAAGTTTAATCCCTGTGTGTAGGCCTTACAATGTCTCTCATTTATGCACAATAAAACATGCAGTAAATTTAACAAACAAATGATACATCAACGTCATTACAGCAATACTCTAGACCTGCTGAAGAGTTAGTGAGAGAAGTTGTGATGTTTTACCTCTAGGGATGTAAAAGGCCTGTAATATTTTTAAAGTCTATTTGAAGATTATTTGTTTTTACATAAATTTAGCTCTACTTTTTAAGAAGATAGTGACTATTTTAAACTCTGTTTTTTTGGGGAACCTTTTTTTTTTTTTTTTTTTTTTTTTTTTTCTGTGTAGGAGCGTGAACAGCCTGATCTGCAATGTTGCCTTAACCTCCTAATGTCTTCTAACATGATAAAAACACTTCTGCATCAACTTTAAGTACATCTTTGCTCATAGATAATCGTAAGGCTTTAAAGCTCATATGAACACTACAGCCCAGTTTTGATTATGTAGCACTAACAGGCTCTGCTTCTGTACCTTTCTCCATGACTGTCAACCAAAGGCCTCTAGCAAGATGACATATGTTTTCCAAACTGACAAGATTCACAGAGTATGGTAAAGACTGTCTGGGGCTGATCCATGATTGACATTGTTTTCTTCAAGAGAAAAGCTTGTTATGTATTGGGGTTTTTTGAGACCAAAAGGACACTGTAAAAGTTATTGTCAAACTACATTATGCCAGCTAAGACAAATTATTTCTTGGATAAATTATTAATAGAGTGTTTTTCTTGCTCAGCCACACACTTTAATGTTTTTGTTTTTCTGCACTTCCTAAGACAAAAAAAAAGTAGTGTGATCATTCTTCTGCTGCCAATAGCCTGTTCAAAATCCATTAATATAATTGAATAAGGTTTTTACAATGACATGTGTCAGAATTTGTTACATGTATTGTGTGTAAAACCTGCAGTTTAACACTAAAAGGACATGGAAAAAGGAGAAAAATATGGTACTAGTGTCAAATATCTTGTTAAACCATTAAGAATATGCAACCACAAATGAGTAACAATTGCAAAACCACATACAAGAAATACAGACTGAATAAGTAATTTTTATGTGTAAAACTGGTCCTTTGCTTCCACTCAGCTTGTAGGTGGCAATTTAAAGGACTGATTGAAAATTGGTAATAACTCTTTTTTCTTGATGAAATAGAAGCTTTATTTTAAGTTCAGTGTTTTTTAAGATAAAGAATTTTTTTAGCAAAATATTGATGGAAAAATTAGAAGAGAATATTTAGTATCTGTCAAAATATTTCCTTTTGAAAGGATATGCCAAATTATTATAAAATCATAGATCAAACTGGGGTTATTTTCTGCAGAATGGAAAACTGGACAGCTGTCCAAAAAAATAAAATTTTTGCTTCTATTTTATGCTTTTTATTAAAATATAGGCATTTTTGTGCCATTTACATCATTTTGCTGCTCTGTAACACTCTAGTTTTCTTAACCACATCCTGGTAAACAGATTATTTACACCCCACTTAAGAGATTGTTTGGATTGCAGTAAGGAGAAGGTAAATGAAATTTCAATGATAGGAAGAATCATACAGGTCATTACTTTGTTTCATGATGTTTAAAAGGTTTTCAAGCAGCTCATCCATCTACTCAAACCCTCTGTCCCATGAGAGCTTTCACTTAGGCTACCCTAATAAACATTTATCCAGTATGACTGTCATTTTCAGGTTAAAGAGGTTACTGATAGTTGTTAGAGAGGACTGAGAGTGGCACTGGCATGGTGAACAGGCAAACATAGTTCACAGGCATGAAATGGAGGTGCTGGGTGGAAAGCTTAAAATGGTCATTAGGAGATAGTTCACATAACACTGTAAAAAGTGTTTGCACTGTATGTTGTGCAAGCTAAAAAATAGAAATGGGTTCACAAGAAAAATCCAGAGGAGAAAATTCCATCCGAGACTATTAAACACAAGAAAAATGATCCTAGTTTATGATATCTCGAGTTAAAAATTACTGGAGGCTTAGACTATATTGTAGGGGACACACTTATATCCACTGCCACACACTCACTTCCCCCCACCCCTCCAGGACTGTATGAAAACATTGCCCCACTCACCCCAGGAAAACCATCTGACTGGTCATGCTGTCTCTGTTGAAGTGTTGGACAGCTGTAGATGTGGAATAACCTGTTCTAGCCATTCTTATGCTCTGATACACCTTAAATGTTTGCTAAAAATATCCAAGGAAGTCAGTTTCAAAAATTTCCCTTAGTTTGACAATTTCAGTGGTTGTCAGAGTATTAGGAAGTTTTTTTTTTTGTGTCATCCAGCAATATCTTTTTACTGTTAATCAAAGAGATTATCCTTTTGTCCTTGCCCAAGTAGACATGGAAAACCCTTGATCATAATCTTACTTATAATATGTAACAAAACAAAAGGCAATTATTGAGTTCTCTACACTGTCTCCTATTTTAGAATTTAGAAATTTGTACAAAACAAATCTTAGATCACATCTTTTAAATATCTTTTTCTGCTTTATACTGTCTTTATTCCGTCTGCATTAGTGTCATTCTCAAAATTGGATATATTACCGCAGACAGAGATTTCACAGTACTGAGAGGTATAATTTCTTGAGTGTTATACAGAATACTTCTCAGAGAATCATTCTGAAACTGTGTAATAGCCTTGACTCCAATTAGGTTTGTCCTACAGAAACTCTGCCTGCCATATGACTACCTATAGTGAGTTTATCTCTATGCTGCATTGATGACTTTGATTTTTTTCTTCCTGCAAATGGTATTTTGCACTTTTCTTGACTGAGTTGCCTTCTGATGATTTTTGCTATAGCTCCAATTTGCAAAGATCATCCTGAAGTCTGATCCTCACCCCAAAGTTATTTTCAATTTCTCTTATTTTGGGGTGACTCACAATTTTCATGCACATACTCTTCATTCCCTTATCTAAGTTAATGTAAATATGGAATAAAACTACACTGAAACAGCTCCATAAAGATTCCTTTTGGATTAACTTGCTTTTAGCAAAGAATTGAGAAAAAAACCTGATTCTTTTTGGAAATAGTTTATTTTCATTTTAATTGTATTTTTCTCATTTTCTTACGAGACTATCCTATATGATCTATATATAAAAAATGCAATAAAACATGTAATATTTCCCATTGGCCACCAGAGCAGCCATTCTGGTGAAGAAATTATATAGTTATTGGCATAAATATGCTGGCTGTTTGTTTCAGATCTTATTTTCTCCTAGGAGCTTACAAAATTTTTGGTTTATAAAAAATTCTGACTTTTTCCATGTACTGAAATCAGACTGATATCTATAATTTCCTGGTCCTTCCTTCACCCCCCTTTTAAGAATAATTACTATGTTTGGCCTTCTTCAATACCCTGGGACATTCACCATGCTCAGTAGTTTGTCAAAGAGAATGACTAATGATTACAAGATTGTATTAGCTAGTTCCTTAAGTAGTTTGCGGAGAATTTTATCTGAGCCTGTGGATTTGATTGCATCTGATCTATGTGCACTTTTAAAGCTATTTTTTTACACATTCTGCCTATGCCTGTCTCCATGTTAAAATTAATTTTCCCTGGAGTCTAGTCACAATTAATCTTATTTTTTTTTCTTTTTTCTTTTCAAGAAGAGTAAAATGAGACAGCATTGACTCCTTCAGCTTTCCCTTCACCGTAAATTATGTTTACTTTTCCCCCAAACAAATAATACCACTAAGCTGTCTTAGTCTACCTCTTAGTTCTAATGTGGATGTGGAACTAAGTTACTTTGTTTGGTCTCATGGTAGTTTTAACTTGTTTTCATTCCTGGCCTCTTTTGATTTTGTCTTTTCAGACTGCACTCTTTCTAATGCATTTGCTACTTCTCTCCACTTTTACATGACCCATTACTGATTTAAAAACTTATCGACACTCTGGAGGTCATCCAAAGGGCACAGTTCTAGGTGGATGCTATGACAAATGTTGTGTGTGTTTATCAGTCATACATATAAACAGTGGCATATGTAAACAGTTTTATATTTTTGTACCAAACATTTATTCAAAACATATGAATCTGTTCCCAGTAGATGTAGTGGAGTACTTAGGTCACTGAAACAGTGCACATTTCAAGTACTTCATCCTTGATGTTCTTTCGTATTGAAAAGCTATGCAGGTGTTGGAGACCATTATGTAGGATAGGGATCAGTCTCTGAAATTATAGAAATGAATGTCACCCATTATGTTGGTGATAATGTCAGAAAACAGAGGAAACAATCTAACATACACAAATACATCTTTGTAAAAGGATTTGATGTAATCCACTAAGCTGTGATTTTATTTAAATTGCTAGGCACAATAAAACCTTTTTTAATGTTTCTTGGAATAAAAAATGACTTGGAGTCTTGCAGAAAAGAACTGATCCACTCACTCACCCACCCACCTGACCAAAAAACCACATTAACCTAACTTCTGAAAATAAAGAGGTTAGCACTAAAGTAGTCAACATTTTGACTGTAGCAATACAACATGCATCTGCTCTGAAGGAAAAAACTCTTAGTCAGGTATAAAATGATCTTCCAGAAAGTCAGATAGAAAAATGTCCTGATAATACTAAAACACCACCGGCCAAAGAAGTTGACGGAGATAATATTCAAATGTAATTGCATGTGCATTTAGACCAGTGGAAGAATTTTCTTTGCCCACATTCTTGCTGAAAAAGACAGTCTTAAATTCTTGAATTCAGTACATTCAGACAATTGTTTCTGTCAGGAAAACTTTTTCTTTTTGTCTCTTACTTCTTTCGTGAATCCTTAGCTGAAGGAAGGAGGTCTCAATACAAATAGATGTGGTTCTGAATACTCCATTACTGACTGTTTATTTGATCAATACATGTTAAATTATTAAGTTCATAATCATCATGTACAGTTACCTGTTCAGAGGTAAATTAAAAAATCTCTGTAAATTGGATTAGCTGAAGACTTTGTAATTCTGAGAAAACATAAAAAAACCCCAGAAATGCGATAGATCATTGTTTTCTAACTTTTTCTTTCCATTGTTTTTTCCTAGTGACATCTACTTGGACTTTAGCAAGGCTTTTAACACCGTGTCCCACAGCATTCTCCTAGAAAAGCTAGTGGCTCATGGCTTAGACAGGAATACCCTTTGCTGGATAAAAAACTGGCTAGACGGTGGAGTCCAGAGAGTCGTGGTGAACGGAGTT
>NW_010120353.1:0-30751 GCF_000699245.1 Pterocles gutturalis
CTGTGATTCTGTGATTCTGTGATTCTGCCTTTCCTTGATCCACATTTCAGCATTTTCCAAAACCAAAGAGCCTCATGTTATGAATGTACGGAGAGTAACCACGATCTGCAAGTATTTGAATTTGAGGTGGTACCTGTATCGCTATTAGAACAATTGGATGATTTTTTTTTTTTTTAAATCCATTAGAAAAACGGTTTTGTGAAAAAATTCTTTGTGGAAACATGGGGCTTTTAGTTATCTTCTCCAGCCCAAACTGATCAATTGCAGGATAGTGTTGCTTGCCAAAACTGGGTGGAGGAGAGTCCAAAATAGCCCACTGACCCAAAACTTACCTTTTGCTACTAGCATATTATTTGTGATTAATAACACCAAAGTTTGAGTCTTGCTCATTTTATATCTGATCCTACTATATTTAAAGTACGTCAGCCACCAAATTAATATCTTGCCTTTTGTGGCTTTGAAAACTTTGAAAGATCTAGACTTGATCCCATGTTAAGAAGTGAAAAATCTTTTAAATTCAATAAGAGAATGTCAGAGAACAGAAAAATGTTTCACTCTGTATCTACTTGATTCCAAATTTAGGGGAAGGGGAAAAAAAAAAAAAAAAGAAAAAAAAAAGAGGAGGGCACTTCCAGCAAAAAAAAAAAAAAAAAAAGAGAAAGAAAAAAAAACCCTCTTAGATAGCCACCCTAACAGAAGGAGCTCCTAAACTACCATTCAATTATGAAAAGTTAACTAAGTCCAGTTTTTCTGATTTGTTTTAATTTCATTTTTGTTTGAAACTGCATAGAAAGCATAGGCATAAACTGAAACAATCAGCAGGTAAATATTGAGCAGATTTATTTGAAAGCCTGTATCTTCTCCCATTGATAGCAGCAATAAAGCTTTCAGCAGTGTAAAAGTCTAGGAAAACATTCCCTGAAACTATGGCCAAATGGGTCTATTTTTCACTCAAACTGTATACCGTTTGGGGCCATAAACTGCCACAGGGTCACATTTAACAGGGGAATCAAGCTAAATAAAATAAGAACCAAGCATGTAACTTAGTCTCCAACTTTACCCCCCACCCCAATATGAATTTTACTGATTTGAAAACCAAGTTGATTTTGCTTTATAAATGAATCAATCACTCTCTTTGACACTCAGTGAATTCAGCTGGAGGCAAAATGAGATCTTTTGAATACTGTTTGCTCTTGCACTGTTTCTGACAGAAGCCCAAAATCCAGCAATAACGGAGTTTAAAAGAGACACTTTCTTCTGAGATCTATAAAGAACAAATAGGTAGAGCGTATCTTGAGTTCAAACAAACAAAGAAAACACTCAAACCCATACAGACAGAGTAGATGTTAGGTGGGAGCTTTTAATCTGTTAAAGTCTACTGACACATTCTCATTGCTGTTACACAACTTTGGGATGGACTTGCCACTCATGTCACTAAGAGAGGTATTACTTTTTGCCATGCAGTGACCACAGATGACTAATGACTTTTGGAACAGATTTACTAACATTTTGCACTTGTTTCTGTTACTGTGTGTGTTTGGACAGAAAAAAGAGTATCCTCAGGTTTTGTGTTTGTTTTTGTTTTTTTCCTTTCATCTTGACAACCTTACTATTGGAAAAAAAAAAAAATTGTTTCAAGACCAAGGAAAAGGCTTCTGCACTGCCTTTAAGGAGTGACAAGACATAATTTCTCTAGTTTTACTGAATACACCTTTTCAAAGCTTACGGTACAAATTTAATGTGACATTTTAATGCGAGTTTTAGAAAAACATAAAATTCTGGAGTCATAATTTTCTACATGTCTACACATCTATTAGGGCCATAACTACTTAATTAAGCTGACCTGCTTCAAAGTGGCAAAATCTAGTGCTGGACATTTTATTCTGAAAAGTCTTTGACTTGCAAACCCTTCAGTTCTCCTACTGCTTTGCCAACCCTCCCTCCTGCTAAAAATCATTATCTGAAATGATCACAAATAATCAAATCTATTTTCCCTCTTAAGAAACTAGAACGATCCTGTCCTATCACAATGCTCCAAAAATAGACCAAAAAATCTTGCGAAATGTAGAAAGCTCACCAAACTTAACTACCGAGTAATGGGGATTGTTGTTATAAAGCCTTTTGTTCCTCGTCTAAATAGGTTTATTGCAATCATTATCCAGCACTAGAACCAGTATCTGCACAGCCTGAATGCCAATGTTTCTGTGGAAGCTGTTGGTTAAAGAGACTTTAGCCTAGGGACAGTGCAACCATTTCTTTGGTTTTTTTTACAGAATATTTCACAACCATGTTCACAACATCCTGAAGATTTTTGTTAGATGAAGCTCCCGATAAAAGCTGTATTTTCCTTTCAGGAGAATTCAAGAACCACTGACAGGCCCAAAAGAACAATTGTTTCTGTAATGTGGATGGAGAACAGGAAAAAAGGCAGATCATGTTAGGTACAGATGATGCTTTTCTTTGAGAAGATACTGGCTTTCTGTCAACAAGGGAAATAGGCTAAATCCAGTCTGCCTGGATTATAGTAAGGCATTAAAGGGGAATTGCTAGAGTAGAGAAGCTGGGAATTAGGAAATTGATTATAAGATGGGTTAGGAAGTGAAGGGAAATGACTGGCACTGGGATAAATAAAGAACTTCCCAACTAGGGGGAAGCTGTTAGGAGAACATCTCAGGTCATAGGAAACGCTGTGTTCAGCTTTCTTCTTTAATGACCTTTACACAAAGAAAAGACTTCTAACTAAAATGTGCGGATGTTGCAGACCTGGAAGACACCAACAGAAAGCAAAAATGGATTGCCATGTAGAGACAACCAAATGACCTTAGAGAATAAAGTGAGAAACATTATGAGACAACATAGCAGTGCTATCAGCTGTAACATTGTACAATGCTGTGAAAGAAAATCCTCTTATGTACAGGAAGTTAATCAGCTGGAATTAATACAGAAGGAAGAAAATCTCCTTGCAGATAGCTTGGAAGAACAGGAGACACCAATCTGATGTAGTCATTAAAGAGATAACTAATATTTATCAGGCAAAGTAGCTCCACATGGAGGGTATTAATGCTTCCCTATAAAACCCTGTTAAGAGTTCATCTAGAATTCAAAATGCAATTCTAATCAGAAAGGCTCAGGAGAGATAAATTCATAAGGAAGAGCTACACAGTGTGGCTATTCATATGGCCGAGGGAATGAAGGACCCATCCTGCAGAGTTAGAACAGAGATGTTTGCCTTCCCAAGAGAACAAAAATCTGTGTTGAAAAAAAAATACAGTTTGAGTATCCAAGTTTTGAAAGCTCGGGTTACTCACTGTTTTGGTTTCAGATGGGTCTACCTTGCTTTTTTTTTTTCCTCCAGGGTGGTCCTATTTTACTCTCTGAAAATGCATCTTAAAAAAAACCAAAACAAAAACCAATCAACACCTCCCTATGATTTTGTGAAGCAGAAGCAAGAGCATTGTCCTGCCTAGTTAGTACTTCAGTGAGCATTTCAGCAAGGCTGATCTGTAAAGTCTGCTTTACACAGTGGGCATGTGTTCACGCTGCAGAGCCTCATAGTACAGACTTGCTACAAGCAGAACACATTAGAAAAATACTCATAAATAAATATTTCATATGCTCCTTAATCATTATTTTTCCTTCCTTTGCAACTCCAAGCAAATGTCACTTCTTCGCAACTTGCTGTCCAACACCGTTGTGACAAAAGTTCTCATTAATTGATTCTTTTTTAAAGTAGGAATACCTTGAAGTCTTCATCCATTTAGCTCCTAAGCTTGGACAGAGTGAGGTTTGTTTTTAATGTGCACCAAAGCTTTGTGATTCCTTAATGAAAACCTTTTTTTCCCCCAATGTTAGAATCCAACCACTCTGACAGCATATATCCAATAAAATTTTTATCTTCATTTCCTGTAAAATTTACCCGATAATATATCAGAAAACCAAAACCAACCAGTTTTCATCCCTCACTTAATAAAGAGCTGTAAGTTTAAATGTGTCTATACATACGCATGTTCAAATACAGCTGTAAAGAGGAGGACAGAGTTACCATCTCCTGTTCCCACTTGTCTTTTCCACTGCATATGCACATATATCCTTCTTCTCATTTCTTGCCTTTAATCTGTGGGGTTGTAGACACTTTGCGGAAAAGGAACCAAGAACGGTCTTCCTGATACTCATTTCTTGCAACCACTGTATCTTGAAAAAAATTCCTTCCTTTGTGTCTGCAAGAGACAGACTTCCAAAGCAGCCTCACAGTGTACCAAATGACAACAACGCACAGCAAACATTCCCCAAGATTAATTATAGATGGATGGAAATGAAGAGAGAAAAGTAGAAGACATAAAATCCACAGAACACTTTTGAAAGAATCAATGGAATAAATATACCCGCTTCCAAGACAACTCAGTGAATCATCTTGCCTTCTGACAGTATGTAAATCCATTTTCATCCCCCAGTCTTGAATTTCCTTAATGAGTTAACAAGGAGCTCTGTTAAATGAGGTCCTATTATACAAGCTAAAGACCTAAACAAGATTTGTTTTTAAATGATTGATTATCCATCTTACTATTCAAAATTCAGCTTTAGAAAGCATCATAAGTAACAACTCTTAAAAAAGGAAAATTCTCAGTGCCTACCTTGCTCTTCTTATTACTGCTTTTGATGTGGCTTGCAGTCTGTCAACTGAGTGCAACACATTTTGGGACACAGTGAAAAGGACTAACTGAACGACAAACTCTCCATTCCTTGTGCCCAACCTATTCCTGTACAACATCTATTCACAAAATGTGGAGGAAGATCAAATGGCCTTTGGTGGCCTTAGTTTTAGGTCATCTGGATCTGAAGCCAATAGCAAATCATTTTAACTGATTGCAGGTTGGCATCTAACACTGTCTCAAACTCAACTTTAAGTTAAGGATTCCCTTATTCATGTGGGAAAGATAACATATCATAATGGAGACCTTAGAAAATGCATCTTAATTTCTTACATCAGAGAGTCATGCAGCACTCTTGAAGAACGAAGGGATGCTAAATGGAAGGTGCTGAATTGGTCCTTACATGACCTCATCCTATTATATTCTTTCTGTACGACCCCAACAAGTGCTTTACCTCTCCATGCCCTTTTTATAAAACAGGAATAAAAATGCTTCCTCTTAATCACCTTTTGTCTGTCTTCCCTGAGGTATAAGTTAGTAGGGTATGAATTCTCTCCTTTGAGTATATATAGAGCCTTGCACAGCAGGACCTTTCTGCACTATGTCATCTGAATAAAATGCTTGATAACATTTAATGAACACTGGTGTTTTCAGAGTATCCTTGATAATTTGAAGTGGCTTTTCTTCTGTTATCATTCCTAAGCAATAGCATGATCCCAGTAATTCTAAAACTTGAAACTACTGGAGAGCATGTTCAAGATTAAAGCTTATGAAAAAAATATCTCCAGGCTTACATATCCATGCCTTATGTATGTAATACATCACTCTTGTGCATTTCCCTAGTTACTGGTTAGTAGAGTAGCCCAGTGAAGAGGACAAAACTTACCAGCTCCTCGGTATTAATTACAGTTTTCCATAATTAGAAAAATCCACTTATGCAAAACCTGTCCTCTCCAAAAAATGTTCCAAGACATGAGAGATCCTAAGTTAGAGTTATGTCAATCAGTTTCAGGCTGGGGTACCAGATATTTCTCAACTTTTAGCCCAAGAAACTGTGCATGGACTCATCAAAATTATCTCCCTAGGGGCATGGATGGGAAAATCAGTTCTGTCTCTGAATGACCACAATGCCCCCACCATCAGCCTGCCATGGCCACAGAGCCACCAGTGGTCTACACTCCTCTGCCTAAGGTAGATGGAGCAGCAGATGTAATATAAGATCTTGGGGAAGGGAGTGTCATTTTGTTCTACAGTTTTGCTGAGCCCAACCCAAGTCATTCCAAGCAAATGGAGGGGCTCCCAATGGCATCTCGCTGCCTCTGGCTGTCTGCCGATGCTGAGAGGCATTGGAAGGGATGGCTGAGCTTGACTTTGCTCATAAACTAGATGGGTGTTCTGTGGGCAAGGTCCAAGGTTCTGTTTCCTCCTCCTTACTGCAAGGCCTCCTCACTGCTTGAGGCTTTCCAACCCACAGTGCATTTCATCAAAACCTCCAGGTTTTGCTAGCCCTGCACGAGGGCTCCCCAAATCCAAGGGAGGCTGCTGGGAGCATGTGGGATCTTGTGTATCTGAATTCATCAGACGAACCCACACTCTGCAGGTTCCCCACAAGGTTTCCGTTTGGAAATGAGACAACAGCACACAAATGAATTCTTAGCTTTGCAAAATCTCTTTAGGAGCAGGAATAGACAGAAAAAAACTCTGATATATCAAAGTTTAGGAACATGCACTTACCACTACCAACCATTACTTTTATGGAAAGCACCAAGTCCTGGTATTTCAAGGGCAATTCAACAGGTTTCTAAAATTCAGTGTGTGCTTTACTGAATTGAGACTAAGGAAAGTAAACAGGGATGAGAGAGAGTGGAAAGAATAAGGAGCCATGTTTTTGTATCTGCTGATCCTCTATTTCAGTCGAGAACCTGAAAAGTAATTTCCCAGGAAACATTCTGACTCTAATTTTAATTTAGCATTTTATTTTTTAACTGGGCATCCTACTAGGTTCTCTTGTCCCAAATGCAGTTGCAGACCCTTGCCACTGTAACAGATCACCCAGAAGAAATAGAAAGCTCAGGCCATTTTTTAGGCCAGTCCTTTGGCCAGAACAGGACTATTATGTCTACCTCATTCCTGACAGGTGTCTGTGTAACCTCTCCTTAGCTTTTATAGCGATGGACACTCCCCAGCAGCAATTATTCCATTGTTTCATTTTCTGTTGGCTCACGCATGAATGCCATCAATAAACTGACACTTGGCTATGTGGTTGCAGCTTGCCCCAAATATCACAATTCCCTTCTTTCTTCTAAATGGATATGTCCAAACCTGCATACAAGACAAATTCTGTATTAGCTGCCTTCTATTGCTGCTTCTATAGCAGGGATCCTTTGGCAACTGTCTGTTGCAAAAAGTCCTTTTATATCCTTCCTCTGATCTCCTGAAGGAACGTCTGCAATTCTTACCCTATTCAGGTCTTCAACTACTACAACACTGTTACTTCTTTTACAAACTTCTCCATAGCTGTGTCTGTTTCTACACTTAAATTTTCAGAATTTTCCTCTTATTCCTTCAGTTTCTTTCTGAAGAGGAGGAGTTATTGCCAATTTCTCCTGTATGTTCAGTAACAACCTAATTAGATCAACTTCATTAAAGATTAATGTATTGTTTGCTCGTGTTTGTCTATCATGTATATTGTCTTGCAGATGTATAGGCTGCATGATAGTTTCCATTCCCCAAGTACACTTTCTGTTTCTTTTTTTTTCTTTATCTAACTTACCTTGCCTCTACGGTAAAAGAAGAGGTTACACAATAAAGTTGTCTGGCTGTAAGTTTTCTGTCAAACCACATTTCAGCTGGTGACAGATCAAATTTAAAGGTTGTTGCCCTGAAATTTAGGAATGCCAAAGAGGAAGCCATTTTTTTCAGCTTTTTAAAGCATTTTTTTTCTGTCAATTTCTACAACGCTTTCCATAACACCATTGAGCTTGGACACCCTGGACCTGAAGTAACATACTTATGATCTTATTCCTTTGAAAGCCATTTCTTTTCTCCATCATAACAACATTTACTATGTCCCATTTAGTAAACTCAAGCATTACCTTTGAGATTTCAGCTCTAAAAACCATCATTTTCTACTCATGCTATTCTAGTAGCAAAAATAATTGCTCAGAAGCATATCACTTTTGTTTCATCAAACAAAATCCTGATACAGGTTTCAGTATTTTTACCTTCCTTCACACACATTTATACTAGAAATTATTTTCTTGCCCTCTTTTTTCCAACTTGCCTTATTTTAGCAGAACTAACTTTTCTGCAAAACCTTTGATGCTACAAGCATACAAGCTTGTGCACCAGGGTTCACTTTACAAGTTATAAATATTTCAGCATTATTTAAGCTGTTGTTCCAGTTCTCACATGGAATTGCTTGGATGAATTTCACAAAAAGTCCTGCTTTTACGGAAGTCCTGCTTTTACTTGTTGTCCAAGACTGTACCATTGACTTAGTTTTAGATGCATTCAGTTTTTTGCTACTGACTTTTCTAAAAGATGGGTTTTCTTCTTCCTAATGCAGTCTGTTTAAACACTGGACACTGCTTAAATCTGATTTTTTTTCTCTTCCCCCACCCCCCGCTTCTGCATAATTTTTCATCCTGCTTTTTCCAAATAATGGACCAGATTTTGTTTAGAGTGTTTGACCTTGGTCATTTCCATGTGCTCACAGGAGGTTTTCTTATCCAACGCATTAACATTTCTTTTTTCTCTCCCTCAAAACACATGGCCTGGCTTGGTTGCCTTCCTTAGCCTGACAAATCTGCACAGTAGGTTTTTGGGGTTTTTTTAATGTACAAAGAGAGTCTTTCTGATAATCCTCTTCTCAGGTTGGGGCCCCTGATTGTTGTTATAATTTGATCTCAGATTAGAAATTGCACAAGCTCTCATGTCTTGCATGTTTGACATGAGTTTCAAATGTTCTAGGAGGCATAAAAAAACCAAAAACTTTCCCTCTTTTTCTGATCTGCTCTGTCAAATAGATAGCTTTCAGAAGTTTCATTTTTTCTTAGGACTGTATTTGCTTTACCTCTCCTTGGCACACTCCAGTAATTACTCTGCCCCTCTTATCTTACTCAAGGTATCCATTGCCTTCCTGGACAGCCCCAGTTGCAGTGGGACCTGTTTCCATTCCACTGCATTTCTTCTACTTTTCTGCTTGAATAGCGGAATTTATCGCTTGGTGATCAAAGAGAATGCCAAGTCCAGAAGTCTATAAATATGAGGTATCCCTAAATAAATAACATATAAACCAACTCATAGATGAATAAACCTACTGCGAGGAAGGGACAGCGTGTACCACCACCAGTCTAATTAAGCCACTCTTAACAGAAATTCTAGTTTGGTTCCTGTATGATACGTTATTCAGTTTGAAGTGCCCTATTAGAGGATAATAAATGAAGACAACAATACGGACCATACACTAGGTGTTAAATTCCTTTCAGTGTTAATAAACTGCAGTGTCATAAAATTTTAGGCAGGATTTTAACACAGTTCATTTCGTAAACTAGCTGAGTATTTTACCTTTAAACCACATAACTAAAATAGTACATAAAAGAGAAAAGATACCTTTTGAGAAAGAACTATTTTTCATTGTAAAGGATAATCAAGGTTATTTTCTTTAAAAATCATTAACTACTTGTCACCAAATTTTAAATACTTTAAATGGAGACTTGTGAAGACCTCACATATTTAAATGTCTGTGTTTTCACAGGTCAGATAAATAATACCTAAATTAAGATAAAAGCATGTAGTTTCTACTTATGAGCAGGGTTAAAAACAGCAATTAAAAGAAGAAACTCTCAGAGAAAAAAAAAAAAGTTGTGCTGAGAGGGCTGACACAAACAACACCTAAACCAAGCATGTCTTTTATGGAAGACTATTTCTGGAAGCTTTCTCCTGTGTTTTTTAACTATTTTTAGTTTGAAAGTTTTCCTTCAGCCAGCCTGCAGCCAGAACTTGAATGGCTAGAAAATAATACGGGCCAGATTGTCAGCTGCGTATTTCATTCACGAAAAATTTTGAGTGAATACGGAGCTGCTGTACACAGCAGGAGTCTTTGTTTGCCAGAAGTAAATGGACAGTTTTTCTAAAAGACTTTAGCAGGAAAATAAAATGTCATAGTTTTCATGTTACTTGTTCCTTCCTTGCTTGAGACGTCTCTCTTCCTTGCACCTCCCATTCTTTTAAGTTTCTGTGTTGAACAGAATCTGGATCAGTCTGTGAACTGTGTTGGGTCTTTTTTCTTCCTGTTCAAGGTGAATCAAGCTCCATACAAATTGCTGACTGAAACAATCTAGGCCTGTCTATTAATCTGCTTCAAATACATGGCCTGGAAATAGCTCTGAGGAAAGTGATCTATTAATTGTATTGATCCTCATTTGGCCTTTTATATCACTGGTATTTTCCCCACATGAGTACTGTTTGCTCTACAGGGGGTTTTTTAGAACAAAATCCCACATACCAGCATCAGACTTCGGGATGGAGGTTCCAAAGAATTGGTGTTTTGTGATTCAGATCCATCCCTTGTTCTAACAGAAATGTGTTCGGCTTTAAGTCACTTGATCTTACTCTATAATATCCCTATTAAAGCAATAATTAAACTCTCTTTGTCTTATACACGGTTTTAAATGTCAGTTTTTGCTCCTACTTGCCCACCTGAGGGTCCCTTCAGGGATGGCTCTAATTTACTTAACCCGTTAATTCCTCCTAAAATACCTAAACCAATTAAAACATTTTGGATAATGACTAAAAATTTCCAAAAGGCACGAGCCCAGTTTTGGTTTACTTTGTGTCATATTAAGATTCTGTATATTGTAATGTGAATGAAGGTAAGGCACATTTTTTTCAATTCAAGTTAGAGGCATTATTTAGAGCAAGCAATAGCCTGACAGTCAAGGATTTGGATTTTAATAGTTATTGAAAACTTCCTTATTCTTCCACCTTCCTCATCAAACATTGACTATGCATTTCACATTTTGTATTCTACTCATCCAATAGCTTTTCCAGTTCTTACTCGTAGACAGCGGGACACATAAGGCTGTCACTTCTTAGGGCAATGGCAACAAATGCAGGAAAGCACGATGACGCTTGCAGAAAAGGTTAAAAACCTTGCTTTCTTGTAAGCCTTCCAAACATCAGTCTGATCAAGGAGCTCAGAAGAGGTGTATCTTCCACTCTAAGTTACCACACTTGGCTCTAAATAAACTGCTAGACAGACATAATTCACAAGAAAACAAATGGGTTTCTTTGCTCCAATTGTTGCATGCAATTTTTTTCTATTTGATAATGGTAATAACCAAGGTAAAGTATTCTAAACAGCATTCTCATTCTTTCTACCAACTTCTTTTTATTTTTTCTTTTTTTTTTTCCCCCATGGGAAAGGGGCGATTTTCTGTTCTATTTTATTTTACATCATACCAGAAGCCCAAATTACATCCTTTTTGCACACATTTTGACCCTGATGTGTAAGCTGACACTTTGAGGTGCAAGCAATACAGCATCTGCCGAACAGAAATCTGTTTCTAACCATTTTTTTTTACTACTCCACAACACAAAAAGCAACAACCACGCTGTAGTTTAATTATACATTAGCACCATAGTGTACGTGTAGAAACAAAATGATAAAGATGCAACTGATTTTAAGCTTCAGCAAATTTACCACCAATTAAAAAAGCCCTACTAACTGTTTATTTGTCGATTCTGTTATTTCCCAAATAGGACTTACACTTTAGTCCTTTAACAGCATGGGAAGAAAACAACATAGCATTTTAAAAAAATCATTTCATGTATTTACACAACTTGACATTGTAATTCTTAAAATAAAAATAGGCCTTTGTAGACCTTTCATGCATGAATATCTTACATTATTTGAGCCATAGCCTTTCCATCTGCAGTGCTGCAATAGCCTTTGGTTTGCTGTTCTTACCTCTTGTTGTAGCAAGCTGGCTTTTTGGGGCCCTGTTTATTGTCAGCTGAAGAACACACCAGTAATACAGCTTGTCTGAAACAAAAAGAGGAATAAAAAACCTGAAGATGCTTGTGCTAGTTTAGAAGTTGAAATTAATATATAATTTTAAAACAGTTCTCATGAAGGTTGGTGCTAATTTATAATGGAATATTTTCTTTTTTACAAAACCCAAAGATGGTTTTAACCAGCTGTGACAGATATTCAGCAAAACCAACAGTGCCACCTTTTCCTTAACTGGCTCTCAGAAGGGACAGCTTATTTTCTCCTTAGAAATGTACCTAACAACTTTCTCTAAAGCATTTGTGGTTCAGAATCTCTCATGCTTATTCATTAAGTCCAAACCTAAAAGACAGTGTATGTGCAATGTTTTTATGCCTGGTATCTACCAACATTTAGATACCGCTCTTTGATGGTGCCTTGCATTTCCTATACAGATGCGTCTCCTATTCTCCTTGGTGACCTTTGATAACATTTGTCTTTTTCAACAACAGTTTAACTGTGAAGTTCCCTACCTGGGTAAACCTCCAGGGACAACACAGGCATGGTCTGTCATCGGGCTTATCCTGGTTGTTTTTCACTTATTGCACGTGCACAGTCTGAGGTCACACACACAACGGACTGGAAATGGCCATGGCATGTTGCACTCTCTTCATGGGTCTCTCACACCCAACCTGCATGTGCATAGAGGCCATTCACCAGAGGGTTCAAAATCTTACTGCTGGGCTGGCTTGCGACACATCCAAAAGTCTGTCAAACAATTAAATACAACTTTTCTGGACATACTAAGAGGAGGTAGCTGCGAAAAATCAGGCAGCCCTAGAGTTCACCACCCCCCTCAGCTGACAATGACCTTCACCGAAATACTCTTATATGTATACACTGCAAAGAGAAAATAAAATAATTTATTCTCTTCCTTCTTGCACCCCTCAAGCAAAGCGGAAAAGAGAACAAAAGCACGTTTTGCGTCTAAAAGTAGCTACGTTATTGCACGAGAACACCTGTCCAGGCAGCCTAGAAGCATACCCAAGAGACCAGTTTTCAAGGCACCATCTCCTAATGCAGAAGGGAAAAGAAAGAAAAAAATAATAAAAGGGAAGACGTAAATACGCACTTCAATGTCATTGTACAAAGTGCTGAGAAAGCAAGTCAAAAAAGGTGCTTTGACGAGTGACAAGGAAGAAGGAGGTGCAGCTAATGAGACCCAGAGGCATTACATGACCCAGAGGCCACGGGAGCCTTTTGGGGCCCAGAGGGGCAGTCACACTTCTGCGGCATCAGAGATCCTTTCCAACAACGCAAGGGTCTCCTCTGAGCTTACGTTGGGTCAGGGCAGAGCAGTCTTTTTGCAATGTTACCTTCTGTTGGTTTTCATATACTTTCCCTAAAACCATGGATTATGAAAAATGGGAGCTAGAAATAACCTATGGAAGAAGATTTGTCTATCTCAGTATACAGTCACACCATACAGCACGTAAATTATCCTCTGATTAATCATATTTTTGGAAAATATAAGCTACTTATCTGTGCAATAAGCTCAATTCCAGATACTTTAATCATATAATTGCTTTTCTCTTTCACCAAGGAAAGCATTGTTCCCAATTATCTCATAGTTTGTTGTATTTTATATTAGTCCCACGAAGATATTTTGCGGTTCACACAGCGCAAATACACACACCCACACAGTGTCATACACAGCTTGATCCTGTCACTTAACCAAACTGGCTTCATTGATTTCAGTGGAGAGAACAGAATCAAGCTCATTTTACACATAAATATGAAAATATAAAAGATATATATATATACACACACTATAGATATATTTATTTTTTTAACCCTTAATCTAGTGGGGATTTTGTTTGTTTGTTTTTAAACTACAAAGACGAGAGAAACCTGTTATCACCTACATATTGTATCACAGTGAGAATGTTTGCTGGAGTATAAAAGTGTATGGTAAGGGACATTAAAACATAATAGCACGGTAGGCCAACTTCTACCAATTGCTTCGCAGTGGGACTATTGTCATTCAAGCACAAGTACTGAGTTAAAGGGCAATAAATACAATATTAGGTCTATTACTGCAGGCATTTTAGCTACAGTAATATCTACTGGAATTACCTGTGTTGTTATTAAAATAGATGATATTTTGGTCACTGTGCAAAGCTGGAACATGCACAGTTTCTTTCTGAATGAAGCATTATTCCACATCTTTTACGCACTAGGATTTCAGATGACTGGGCAAACAAATAACAAGGCAGAGAAAAGTCTGCCTGCAGAACCAGAGACTAGGGATCACAGGGGCTCTGCAATAATTATTACAAAATGCAAACAGGCCCCAGGACACTGCAGCTGCACTGGAGGGCAGGAGGGGGACAAAGCAACAAGAGAGACAAAGAGATGGAAGAGTGAAACCCTATCAGCTTTTGCAAAAGAAATGGTGAATTTTCAGACGTGTTGAAGATGCTTCAATGTGGAGCATCTGCTAGGAAACACAAACCTTGACGACGGCACGGTAGCTATTGGTTTGATAAGTGCATCAAAGATTATACTTTATTTTAACACATATGAGAGCAGACATATAGGAAGAGAGGGTCAAGCGTGTCTGCAACTTCTGAGCAGGAAGAAGGGGATATTAGGAGGAAGTTTTCCACCGTGCGGCTGGTGAGGCAGTGGCCCAGGTTGCCCAGAGAAGCTGTGGATGCCCCATCCCTGGAGGGGTTCAAGGCCAGGCTGGATGAGGCTTTGGGCAACCTGGGCTAGTGGGAGGTGTCCGTGTCCCTTTCCCTGGCATGGGGGTTGGGACCTTAAAGATCATCTTCCTTCCAACCCAAACCGTTCAATGATTCCTAATAGAACATGAAGCTGTTTGGACCCTGCTGTTTCTGTACAAATCTCTTCTTGGTTTTGGACAGTTATTTGTGACCATGATAACATACAGATACTCTTTAGCACTCTCCTTTCAAAAGCAATTAGAGAAATAAACCCAAAGGCTAGATCTTAGATTTAGGGGTTGCCAGCTTCACAGGTGCAGCAGAGACAAAGCTGCTACTAGCGAAGGAGGCCTGAAGTTTCAGCTAGCTGAACTTAAACATACTACTCTGTCTGTAGTATTATGCATGGATCACAACTTAGATTTTCATTTGTCTGTCTGCAAAAGATTGATGAGAGTTGTCTCTTGGCAAGGAAGAAAAATTGTTCTGATTCTAGATAAGTGTACAGCAAATCTTGAGATTTCCTGAGAAAGACAGAATTTTCTCCCCATTTAAGGTCATATATTTAATCCAAGAAATAGGCCATGGAATATGCTAGAATCTCAAGCTGCATCATAAGGAAAATAATTGGTAATTCGCTCAATGACACTGAAAAACTGGTCAAGAAGCACTGAAAAATTGCATATTTGATTTTTTTCTTTAAAAAGATACACAGTAGTCAAGAAGTATTTAAAAAAATATTAAGACCTACCTTGTGTACAAAAGCAACTTTTAGACTGAGTCCAAGCTACAGCTAACATAAATTTTGTAACAAAATAGAAGCACAGCTACCTTAACTGTGCAGTAGCCACAAAATTTACTGCCTCTCCTCTCCCAGACACTTGTCATCAGAGACATCCCTCGCTCCATGTCTCCACGTTGTCATCATCCTTGGGGAACTTATGAAACAAGAAAGCAAGGATCCACAGTGTCTCTTCCTTGCCGTGGGACATGCATTGTCACCAGCATCTGACAAGCCTGCAGACGATTATCAGGAATAGGAAGGAAAATCCCCAGCAGAGGGAGGAGGCTGGCACCCTGAACTGGAGGGCAAGTAGCACTCAGCACAACTGTGCAAGGACAAAGGGGTTGTTTCAGTGACACTGCTAAGGACAACAGCCGGTACCACAGACCAGCACATGGAGCCGGGTGATGTTCTCCATCCGCAAGAGATGCAGGCATCTCAAAACCACCGTTTGTTCCTCCTCTGCGTAAACACTCACCTCTGAATTTTCAGTCAAGTAGAAATTCTGGAGGGAGTAAACAAAAGAAAACAACAGCAAAAAGCACTTTAAACAGCAAAATTACTTATTTGAAGTGTTTCGTACTTGTGAGTACAGACCAGTTTTTTGTGGTCTTTACAACTCATCCCATGATATAAGGAGGAGCATCCTGTCCTTCTTCATTGGAACAGCATTTGAGATCTATGTTTTATTCTCACAGTAAACAGCTGCTTAATCAGCCCTGGCTGATTAAATCCACTTCTATAGGGCAAAAATTTTCACAAATCTAAAAATAATCTTCACCTGACACTTAGAGGCACAGTAGTGTGTCTTAGGATATTGTTTTCAAGGAAGTTATTCAGTGTCAGATTAATCTGTTATTAACCCATAACTGTTTGCTGGGTAGAAACGAAGATACTCTAACCAGTTGTGTCCCTAATACAGCTATATGGAAAACTCCAAATTCATAAAAATTAAATTTGTAACTCTAAATAGTAGGCTAAAATTAGTATGACTTTATTCTTTTCACAAGCTATGAAAATACGTGAGCTGGCCCCATTAGAGAGTGGCTCCAAAAAGGAAAACAACTTGAAAATAAACAGGTATGAAGAGCAAAATTCCCAGTATCTGAAGATATTTGGTCTTTATATGCTGTCAGGAACACGAGGCGTGTGTTTTCTGGTAAGCATTGGGAAGTAGCATTTATCAGCCACTTGTGGGTGTTGCTCACTGTTACGAAATGGTTTTTACTAGTCCAAATATTATAAACTGTAACCAACACAACAATGGCAAAGTCTGCAACCTTGCTTTATGTGCCATCTTCAAACTGAGATCCCCAAAAGCCACTGACCTTCATGGACCATGGCGCAGAAAGCTAAGATGCTCCACTCAGACACCACAGAGCAAGCAGCACAGGGAAACAACGAGCTCTTAGCTTCTCCTAAAAAAGAGAGAACAAAGCAAGGGTTGATTTTTAGCACCTGGAGGTCAAGCCACCAGAGGTTTCCTGACCAGAGTGGAAGGGTACAACCAAACAAGAAAAGGTAGCTGACCAAATACTGCAAAATACATTTAACAGTGGCTTTTCAGATTAGGTTTTTAATGAGATGTGTAGATGGCAACTTATTCATCTCTTGTCAGAATGAAGCGACTTCTTCAGTTGTGGGTAATTGCTTCCAGTAGTAGTGTCTAGCACAGTACTGCAAAAGCACAGAAATTCGGAGGTTTTAAAGAGGAGGAATTATTTCCGTGCTTAAAATAAAAAGATGTGTAAGGTTGTTTACATTTTTTTTTTTGTATTTAAAAAAAAAGCACAACAAAGAATAGTCAGCAGGGGAAAAGCTTCTCTACTTATCTTGAGAGTTCTGTTATTACTGGCTATAATAAAAGACCAGTTCTCAAAACATTTGTTCCTTCTTTTTCATCCTCATTCAGACCAAGTTGCAATTTAACACTAATGATCTGAAAGGTCCTGTTGTCTTTGCAGTCAATACTTCCCTTTCATAGATCCTCTCTTGCCTCTGTAACAAATCACAAAGCTAGCATTTTTGCCTATATAAAAAAAAAACCCGAACAAAACAAAACAGGGAGAGTGGAGCTGGACAACTCACTTGTGTAAAGCAATTGCAAGGACCACCATTTGCTGCTAATGGGAATGGGTAAATAATTACTTGACATAGTTGGTAATTATTCACAATTCAAAGGGGCTGGAGTGGAAGGGAGAGGTCTCTGTGGGAGTGTCTGCAGCTAGATGGATGGTTTATAGGAGACTTGAAATTATCAGAATGCCACAGCATTTTTTTTTGTTAGCTGAAAAATACAGTTGCTTTGGAGATCATTATCACTGTATGAGAATACATCATTTTGTGATGAAATTACGTTTTAGAAAAACGAAACCAACATCTTGACTGAGTTGAGCCATTCGGTCTTAGATGACTGTTCACAAGGCCTTTTAAAAAAATACCGCATTTCTTAAGAGAACAATATTTTTTTTTATTCATTGAAATGTAGCACTTCAATGCAACTGGATTTTTTTTTGTTCAAAATGCCTGAACTTCTCAACAAATATTCCAATTTTCAGCCAGTACTTGTTGTGACAGGTCAGTAACCACGTGCATCACCTGAGCGATGTCAGCAGGAGAAGACATCAGCACCTCCTAAAGTCAGGATGGGCACGGTTACTCAGACTGTACCATGATTACTGTTTAAAGATGGGCTAGAGTAACTTGCCTCCTGCAAGCACAAGAACATGATTTTGCTTGCCAAAATGCAAATCAGCTTGCACAATACTAATGAGTTTGTATTGAACTGTTTTCCTTGTAAAATTCTTCATCATGTTGTATTAATTTGTAAACAGGTGAAGGATACAAGACAAATGTGACAGTATTTTCAGGCAACTTTAAACCACCTTAGTTCAAAGTCCCATGAATAATTTTTTCATTATCAAGTTTAAAAATTTCCCTTTTTATTATACATGAACAGCATTCTTTTCCCCCATTTAGAATTTCTTTAGGATAGGAAACCAGATCTTAAGAGGTGCTTTAGACAATATTTTTTTTTTTAAATAAATACTATACTGCTGAGAACTTCTAAATAGCTAACTGGAGACAGGTTAGTTTTTACAGCCATGTGAATGGAGAGCACTAATTTACAGGTGTCATCTACTGTACTCCATCTTTCGAATCAGCTTTGTCACTTCCTTTAAATTTGCACCACAAATTCATATTATTACCCACTTTGCTGAAGCAGTTAGCCAATAGGGCCTGACAAAGTTGTTCCTGCTAAGATGAAAAGTTGATTATAGAAGTCAGGTATATCATTTGATGTAATCTTGTTTATTTACAGAAAATAATCACAAAGTGTAGGTTCCTTGAGCAGACTAGGAAAAAGAAACAGCAGACAGTTCAGTGTCTCAGATAAACCTGTATCTGCTGCTTAGGCAAGTTCCACGGTTTGAGGAGTCTCTTTCTGTTTCCCCTCAAGATGATTCTCTTGCTTCCTGTTCTGACTCCCCCTGCCTGGTGAAGAAAATGGAAAAAAGACCACAAGTCTTTCCTGTGGTTTAGGGACAATAAAAAAAACCAAAAAAAAACCCCAAACAAAAAAAACCAAACCAAAACAAAACCACGGCCCCAATCCAAACCCTTTACACAACTTCTATTAATTGAAAACGTTAACTTGGTGCAGAAAATATGGCTAAAAAACTCAGATGAAGGTTCAGTAAAAGGCAGATAAAGTGGGAAGAGAAAATGAAGTAGGCAGACAGGAAATGTGAAATTTAACCAAATCAGAGCTGCAGAAAAAAGAGCTTTAGTGAAAACATGGGCAGAAATCCAGAGTACATGAACAAGAATCTGTAAAAAGTAGAAAGATAATTAAAAAAAAAAATACACAAAAATCCAAGTCTAGTGATGAAGTGAGGAAAGAAGAAATAGGGTAGCAATAGAAGTTGATAAGGGAATGAAAACTTCTGAAAGCAATGGAAAAAGATAATGCATGAACTGCAAAACTAAATAAGAAGTGAACCTGTAAGAGCAGCAAAGGAATAAAAAATAACACTGGGTAACAAAAGCACACAATGTTGAAGTGGGAGAGTTAAGTATTGATGATTAAGTAAGTAAGCCTATGGAACCAGGTAAGGACAAAACATTGAGAGGTAGGTGAGAAAGGAAAAGCAACATAGACAAGAGTAAACAAAATTATAAAAGAAATGAATGGATTTGATATGTTGTGGATATGAGCCATTCTTCAGCTTATCTCTAGACTGAAAGGCAATATATTTGTTTACCATGAGGAGCAAGGGCACAGCATGGTTCCTCTCGTAGGTTTTTTTGTAAGGAAAAAACATATTAAGAAACCCTGCATGATTTTCTGTAAATGATGCTTGCACACCTGAAGCCTGCAGCAGTTCCCATAAGACTTACATAGAAATAAATACCTAGAAGGTTACGAAAAAAAGAAAAATTAAAATTCTCAACACTGCTTAGAAGAAGTTTCCTTTCCAGACTGGACAGGTTGTCTCAGCCTGTCTTGTTATTTTATTATTTTACATGGTCTGCTGTAGTGCTGTTACTGCTTTCTGTGATCAAGGATTTAAATATCCAGGGAAAAGCATTCAGTATAACTCAAAGAAGCACTTACAAAACTGAAAACCTGAAACCCTCTGCAGGTTGTTCATGGAGTCAGTTTAGGTATCATGTTCAATACGTAAGCATCAATTCGCACAGGAAACACACTCTTCATAGATACCGAGGCTCTCACGCAATGGCCAAACAGCCCATAAAACCTGGGACTTGAATCTGGTTTTCTAGAAATGCATTTTGCATCTCAAAAAGAAATTAACATTAATGTAGTAAGAATAAAATGATTGCCCTTTTTTAATGCTGTTTATATAGAAGACATTTATGCCTTTTAATACAAGAGATGAAGATATCCAGTTACCGGCCAAATTACATCCCCTGACTCTTGACAAATTACAGAGAGCACTTTTTTACCCATAGACTGCTCACAAGTCTAACAGAACCAAAACAGAACAAATATAAACCAAAAAAGAAACTCTGTCCTTATCAGAACCAGTTTAGTCATGCTTGCTGAATGACTAAAGATGAAGAGCAGTCTCAGCTGGAGAGAGCAAGTTAAAGTAAGGAAGGGAAGCACAGGTGTTTTTTTAGTAGGAGAGGAAAAGTCTTCAGGTGTGTAGCCCAAAGATGGTGTTAAATTTTGTTTCCAAAAAAAGAACATTCCCAGACTGTGAACGGCTCTTAGGTGTAGTGAGATGCCTGGAGGAAATAAAAATATTTTGGTTTAAAGTCCTTTCCTGAAGAGAAGCATTTACCCTTAGCAATTAAGAATCATCAGTAGACAACTATTCCTGTAATATCTCTGGGTTGTTTGATAGCACACCCTGGAGAAAGGCCTTGATATATTAAAACATAGAGATGTGCAGTAATAGCAATATGGCATCACTATAATTGCAACTACAGAATGAAAGCTATAAGAGCCTTTCTCTTTCAATTTTCAGTTCGTATAGCTAGGTGCATTGTTTTGCAATTATTCATGCTGGAAAACTAAAGGGAAGCCTTCTTCCTCAGAAAACCATGGGACAAAGTGGGCTGAGCTTTGGGTGAGACTGGATGAGACCTCACCCAAAGCCCAAGGCAGAGGAACTGGCTCAGAATTGAGTCAGAAGTCAGAGGACTTCTACTGTTAAAACAGTCTGCCAAAGAAGAAAAATGGATGTAACACATCATGTAGAAGTAGTAAAAATTTTCTTGTATGACTTGGCTCCGAAAGCACGCAAGGGAGAAGAAGGCAGATGACTGACAACAAGTGAGATGTGCTGCCCCTTCTGTCGGGTTTTTCCTGCTTTGTACCAGCAAATGCAAAAAGTGACAGCACTCTGCTGGAAACCAGTTCCAGTATTCCCATGATAAAATTTTAATGGACTTTTATATCTTAATTTGCATAGAAAAAATATGCTGGTTTATTTAAAAGAAAAGAAGAGAACAGCTGCGGACTCTCAACTCGCACTCACTGAGCCAATGCTTGGTGTAGTTCACGGAGTTTCTTCTCCCTGTGATGAGGAATCACCACACAGTGAGGATCTGCAGGCAGAGCGTGTGCCCGCCTCATCACTCTCGGTGCATTTTCCTGCAAAATCACACAAATGGGCAGTTTAAGTTGCACTGTGATCTGTATGGGCTGAGGCACACGTTCCCTCCTGCTTGACACAGCCACAGTTGGAAGAGGGAAGGGTCGGTACTGGGGGGGAAAAGATCCTCCTCCTCAGCAAGATGATTAACTGACGGAAAGTTAGAGCTCAGCAAACTGTGGGCTTTTCTTCCACAAAACCCAGGGAAAAGAAAAAAAAAAAACCCACCACAAACCAGTAACCCTATGCTTGTTTATGGGTAGCTTCAGGTCTAGTTTCTTAGATGAGAAAACATCCGAGGCTTTCCTTTGCTTGCACAAAGCTATCAGCCTTTCCCTGGCAGCTGCCGTCTCTGAGTTGGAGGAAAGCTTACACCTTTTATGTGTGGCAGGCTCCAGCTCTCTAGTCTTTAAAGATTTCAAAGTCCCTGAAACTGAAGTGCAACAGTGCTATGACACAAGCATCAGAAAAATGAGGTGGCACATTTTTAGATCTACCTTCTTTGTGCTGTGCAGTGCAAGCAAGCCAAACAACCTTCAGAAACCTAAACCCTCCTGTTCTTCAGCAAACACGATGCATTCTCTGTTCTCATACAGCAGTCAAAATGTTATCTGAAGTACATGAAGGGAATCTGTTCCAAAGAGCTCCAACCTCCTCGTAAAAAAACCCTGGTATTACATGAAATGTCACTTGTTTCTTGTTTTAGTTTTTTGCACAAATCTCAGAAGACATTTGATCTTTCTGGTAAGTTAGATATCCTGACTCCCTGTGAATGCTGAAAAATGTGTTTCTACACAAATTTCTGATGTTCCTCAGCGTGCTTTCCTGTGCCATGTGTTTTATGCTGACCTAACGTCTTCCTTCATTATTTGGATTCAGAGTGGGTACTTTGAGTTAAAGCTTAACAGGGTAGTTTTGTATGGTTTATATTTCTACATCACCCAAGTCTGTGTATAACACATTAATCCGAAAAAAGCAAGGCTGTAATTATTTAGCAAAATTAATCTGTGTAGCCCTGGCATCAGCAGTTACGGTGAAACTGCAAGACATTAAAAAAATAGTAAAAGAGGACATATTCCTTCTAAAATTCCAAACCAAATCTTGGTGTGCAGCAAGTAATCAAACTCCAGTTTATCTTATTACAAACCTTACTCTGGCTTGGATGTCAAATTAAATTATCATTTGCCTTTCCAGCAAGAAATAACTGTCTTTGAACTATTTGACTAGAGATTATGTTTTGCAGCCTTTACATTTTCTTTCTCTGCCTCTCTTTTCCCCTGAATGAAATCAAGTGATGTCTTGCATCAGTGGCAGCAGCAGCTTTGGCTGTTTCTAAATTTGCAAGTTTCTAAATTTAACAATGTATTTTGGATGGGACAGGCTATTACACTTCCGCATGCCTTCCTAATAAAGATGACTATATTCTGAACAATCTGCTTTTGCCTGGAAGGATAAAGGTAAGCTTTCTCCTACTCAGCCTCCACAGACAACTGATCAGAGAATAGGCTGATATTTAAGGAAGGTTATTCTCAGGAAACCACTGTCCTCTGTTTCTCCCCAGTTTATGCGGGTCCCCTGATGACCTCTCCATTTTGCGGGCACAGCTGTACAGATCTGCCCGGTTCATTGCCTGGCAATAGTTTTCCCCATGATATTCCACACGGGGAATGTGTGGAATGCCTGCCATCCTGAGTCAGGGTGGCCAAGAAGGACATCAGTGCTGTGCCACCATGGGAATCCTCTGACTGCCCTCCTAGAAACGGCTTCAAGTCTGTACTTCTGGGCAAGGTTTGCTGAACGGTGTGAAATACTTTGTCTTTCTGTTCTGAGCGTAGGTGTATTATTGGTAAAAACACGTGGTTGTTCAGGGAGGGGGTGAAAGAACCAGAAAGCAGACTTATATTTGGCAGCTGGAGTTGTATCTGCCAGGGCAAAGGTACCACCTTAGTCTAACACACTCTGAACTTCCAGATCTGAAGCAGATTTCTGAGTTCTGCCTTCCTCATTGTACACTTAACAAATGACTCGATCCTTTGGCTACTGTACAGGAAGAAGACAGTCTCAGGACACTGAAGAGATAAAGGATCTGAGACAGAAGTTTTGTTCAGATTTGCAGATCAGCTTTCTTGGCTTCTCCCAACCACTGCTGTGTTGTCTGCAGTTTCTGAATGTTTCTTCTCAGAAATGCCCCCAGAAAAAATACCAAATAAATGCATGTTACTTTTATGTTGATTTATTGTGATTTTTATTTTTTTTTTCACCAAAAGAAATATCACTCTGCTGGCTGGCATTCAGTCCTGTGCTTCTGAACATCAGAAGTTCTACTTTAGCCTCCCAGCTTCAGCAGCTGACAATAAAAATGGATAGGAAGGTGACTGAGCAGGTAGGTGCAGTAAAAAAAAATGTAGCTCCACTTTCTCCTCTGGCTATGTTTTATGTCTCCGTGATGTTTGTATTCTTTTTAATTTCTCTGTACATTATTCTTCACACATCTGAAACATTAGTGGGAAAAGTGTGATTGCTTACTGTCATTTCCAGTTGTTAGTCGTCACTGTCAAATGAGGAAGCCAGCAGTACCAGCTCTGCTAGAGGTGTGTGAGCAAGCCCCTCTTTGCTAAACCTTCCAGTTTCAGGAGACTTTCCCCCTTTCAGTTTTTCTTTGCTTCTGGCCCAGATCCAGTGAAAGGTGCACATGGAGCCAGTCTAGCCATTCTGTCTTTTTCCAGCTGTAATGCAGAAAGACATTTCCTCAGGAATAAACCTTCGGATTGTCTCTACTTAATTTGGAATAACAGAAAAAAATACTGAGGAGGGTGAGGGCTTCTGGACATGGACCTGTTAGAAAAAGTTCATAGAGCCATGAAGACAGTCAGAGGGCTGGAGCACCTCCCATATGAGGACAGGCTGAGAGAGTTGGGGTTGTTCAGCCTGGAGAAGAGAAGGCTCCAGGGAGACCTTATAGCAGCCTTCCAGTACCTGAAGGGGGCTACAGGAGAGATGGGGAGGCACTCTTTGTCAGGGAGTGTAGGACTAAGATGAGGGGTAATGGATTTAAACTGGAAAAGGGCAGATTTAGACTAGATATTAGAAAGAAATTATTTACTGTGCGGGTGGTGAGGCAGTGGCCCAGGTTGCCCAGAGAAGCTGTGGATGCCCCATCCCTGGAGGGGTTCAAGGCCAGGCTGGATGAGGCTTTGAGCAACCTGGGCTAGTGGGAGGTGTCCCTGCCCATGGCAGGGGGGTTGGAACTCGATGATCTTTAAGGTCCCCTCCAACCCAAACCATTCTATGATTCTGTGATTCTCATGTAAAGCAACCCTGACCCCCAAAGCCTTTTTACAAAAGCTACTATTAAGCCTGCCTGCCATAATGGTGGTGAAGACTGAAAATTTCCCTCTTTGAGAAACTTCCACATCATCCAAGAAACAGAACAGGTCAAAACCAAGCCATCCTCTTCACTTGAGGCTATCAGCTGCCTCTCTTGAAGCTGTAACGCAATACTGAATAAATATTTTTGAAAGTTTTAGTGCTCCTGAAACTACTGTAGGATTTCTGCCACAGGGTAGTTTTGTGTTTAGCTCACTGTCAGAAATTCCTGGTCAGCAGCCCTCTGAACATTGCAGCTTCCATATGAACCTGTCGGGCTAAGGAAGGCTGGTGGCTACCAGCAGGCATAGCAGCTAACAGGCAAAGAAAGACCTTGAATATCTGAGAGGTTAATGGGTGCGTTAACCACCATAAAAAACATTTTAGCCTCATACAGAGCAGGATAGGTGAAACAGCAAGAACATTATGCAGAGCTTTAGAGCAGAATGAACAGAAGCTGAGCCACAGGATCCATGGGTTTCTGGGGCTGCAATGCGGCAGCTATGCTTCTGAGTTTTGTCTGTTAGGAAGAAACAAACAAGCAAGAAACCGCTAGCAGGAAAAGCCAGGAAAAGAAGAAGAAAATTTGAGACGCACTACTATGATGATGCTGAGAGGAAGCCAGAAAACTGAGCCAGCTTGGAGTGCTGGAAAAAGAAATTGCCTCTTATTTACTTTTATTGTTGAGAGAAATGAAAATTTGTATACATCCCCTGAAAAGAAGAAGGATTGCAAGCAAGTAATACTTGACTACATCATGAGTTTTTCTTACTAATAGAAACAGGTCAGCAAGACCCTGAATATTGGCTAATCATTCATGCTAACATGTTTGGGGTGGATTAATGAAGAACACGCCCTGTGAAATCTCATTGTGTTATATTATGTTACATTGTGCTTTCCACCTTTTTTGATTTCTAAAAGTTCCCAGTGAGGGCATTGACCATAGTATAATGAATTAAAGATTACCAATACTATGTCTGCTTTTCTTAGTGTTTGCAGACCCTTCGAGCGATCCATAGACTTTCTAAACATCTGTGATGGGGAGATAAAAATAAACAAGGTATGCTTGTGACCAGTTGCTATCGTACATCTTTCCACATATACTTCAAGAGCTGGCTTTACCTGATATTTCCATTTTCTCATATATATGTTTGTGGTTCAGCAAAGGACTTTTTAAAATTCTGTTGCAGAAATTTCTTAGGCATCTGTTGCCCTACACATTGGATACAATGCATCAGAACAGAAGATGACTTCTCATGTCTCAGAGAAGTTGATATCACCGCATCCTCTGGAAAGCAAAGGCAACAAAAGTTAATGATATTTATCTCGTGCTTTCACACAGAAATATCCCAGAAGACTGCAGAAATTACATATAGAGGGACTCTTTCACCCACCACTGAAATTCATTCACTTCTGTATCATCTCTGTGCTTTGCAATGCTCCCATTATGTGCATTAATGGACCAATAAAACATTCCTTGGTATCCTTTAATACTACAGAATATTTCTTCCTATGGTAGGTCCCAACTGAATGAAATGATTCATCTTGCTATTTCTTTTGGATGTTTCAAGATGGTGGGGGTTTTTTTGTTTGTTTTTGATACATTTCAACATAAGCTGCTAAGGCAAATATCTCAGCTTGTGAGCATCTTGAAGATAACAGCTTGGTTCTTTCATTCTATAAAACAGTCAGGTCACTAACAGCTGTGCATCCTGATGATCACAAAGAAAATGCTTTCTTACAAAGTATCTCTCAGAATACTTTAAAAATAACACTGGGATTATTCCATAACCCGTATATATTTGAACTCTGAACTCTGTAACATCTCTTTAATCATTCCCTTCACAGAGCAGGATTTAAACATTTTGTCATATCAATGGTCTTTGCAGAGAAGTAGGAAATCATATTGACCTGATCCGGTTCCTGTGATGTATATGTTTTCAAGTTCAAGCAGATGAACAATTCTGCTTAAGTCAAAGAATCCACTCATGCTTATTTTTCAGTGTGTGTTTTAAAAGCTCTGAGTGCAATGACAATCTTCAGACATTTCTGTCACTGTCAGCTTTTCCCCTCTGGTGTTGGATTATAAAACAACTAGAGATTAACTCTTGTGCTGAGGTTGGATTCTGCTGCCCTTACAGACTCTCAGCAACAGTTTCTCTGGTGAGGAATTCATAGAAATACTGAGGTCAAGTGGTAGTCAACCATGAAACTCTTCAATTATCATTTTCAAAGCTTTCCAGGCTGGTAAACAGGCTGCTGAGAAAACACTAACCCTTGCAGACTTACAAGGGTGTGGATAAATTTTCTTGAGACAGTGTTTCTTTATGACACAGGCTGGAAATGTGAACACAATCTGCTTCACAATTTTTAATGTCTTTTAAAAACATGTATTGAACATACTGAGAAAGTCTAGGAGGAAACCCCTCACTTCCAATTTATGTCTTCCCAGAACTTAATGTGGCAAGTAGTGTGCTATAGTGATGGACAACTACAAGTTCTCAGTGTCTTGAAGGTTTCAGGACATTCAGCAGTACCTGGTTGCTGTTAGGCTATGAATTAAAAGCAGATGTTGGCAGCTGTTACTTGCTTCTTCTCTGTTCTTGCCTGTCTTCTCCGAGGTTGCTGCCCAAGAGGTACACAGTGGCTCTTCCTCTTGCTGTGTTCAGCCACTTCTTTGCTTTGTCGGTCTTGGATCTACTTTGCATTCCTGAAACGTTACAGCTCCTCTGTCCCTTTAAAGGTCCATTATTGATTGAATCATAGATTTCCATGTTCCTTCTGCTTTGGTTTCCACTCTTTGACATATTTTGGACCTCCTGTGTTTGCCCCAGTGATTTTAATTTACTCTTTTAATTACAGAATTTGCTCTGCTGTCCCTTACTCCCCTTCACTAGTCCCTTCACAGATCATCAGCTAATCTAAACCAGCATAGCCATCCTGATCACAAAATGATTTTTCTGGAATACTGTCACTCGGTAGGAGGCTGTGGACCATACACGCTGCTGCACATTGCTCTGGGAAAACAGCGCAGCATCCAGTTTGTTCGTGGCAGTTTGGCTTCCAGGAGGTGCTGTAACCAGTGTGACCAGAAATGGGTAGGACATAGCAGCCCTAATGCTCTCTTTCAACCCCAATCAGCCTCCCCCCACCTTCCCTCAGTTCTCTAACCTTTGTCTTGGTTGTAAATTCTGCATTGTGAACACAGACTCATAGAACACGGGTTTGTTCAGGTTCAAAGCACAGACAGCTCTGAGATCAGACCAGGGTGCCCAGGGCTTTTTCCTGTTGAGTCTTAAAAACATCCAAGGATGGAGACTGTGCAATGCATCACCTTCCCATGCTTAACTGTCCTAACAGCATCCTTGTATATCATCTCTCTGTTGTGTTGTCAGGACCTTGGTGTGCTTCGCTACTGTTTATTCCCTTGCTTGGTATTTATGTAGCAGCCGTAGTGTATCAACTGAGGGATATATTCTAAGCAGTACCTGACCTCTGCTAGCATTTAAATCACAGACACTACTCATGGATTAAGGCTGTGTGTATTGTAAAGAAAGGAAATGCAGTCTGGATATGAATCAGCTTCTGCTATTACCTAGTTAGGTACCCAAAGTACGTCTCAATTTGCTCTGCATACATTTGCCCAATGTAGAACTGCTGTTGCTCCCTGTTCATTTAAAAAACAATAAAGACCAAAATTTTCAAGCTGCACAAAAAAAGTTTTAAAAAGATACATCAATAAACATTTTTCTACATCTAGTGATGGATAAAAATATTTCTAAGCTTGAACCAGCATTTTATTTAATTAAATACTAATTATCTTGTACTACTTCTAGCTAAATTACCAGCTATAGCAGGAATAAAGAGAGCACTGTAGAGTCATGAGACATGTGAACATTTCTTAAGGAACATTTTGATAAAAATAGAAAGCAAACAATATTAATAATGGCAAAGATTACATTAACATTTTTCACTGTCTTAGTCTTTACTTCCTTATGTAAGGTAATATTTATTTTAGTGAGCACCTGAATTTGCAAAGAGAAATAAAACAGTAATGCAATGCAAGCTGGATTGAGGACAGAATTTTTTTTTCAGAGATCGTGTTTTAACATTTTCAGCTTTTTTCAACAGCTGGCTACTTCTGGAGCTATCTCACTGGATCTTAACCAGTAGCAGTGTAATGTACTGTTGTATCAAAGTGATGAAGAAGCATATTCAGTTAGCCTCTCACGGGAAGTGTGTAGCTTTGCAGTACTCAGATTTATTTCAGTCTGACTGTAGGAAAGCAAAGGCATTAGAACACAGCTTCAGAAGGGTTTTCTAAAATACAGTGAGACAGATTTTGCCACTTTTACTTTAAGTAGTATCTTGAATGAGGGTGGCAGGAAATGGCCATGTAGTACAGATGTATTAACTAATTTTTAATCTGATTTCTGGCATTATTCTTCACATTTCCCGCTCCTCTGTCAAGCTTTTATAGTAATTGATATTGAGTCATTTACTAACATCCAACTTCATGACTTTCAGAGTTGTTATCTCTTTGTTGTGGTTGCAGTAATGCATTGTGCCTCTAAATTACAAGGCTAGATAGTAGTGTCTCAGGTCCCCTTTTAATCACTGATAGTCAGGCTGGTGGAGTAGCTTCTGAAGGTGCTTTATTGACAAAAAGGGGCATTTTAACACCTGTTCATCTTATTGCCCTGTTACCCTCTTTTTGCCTCCAGAGCTAAATGGAGGTCTCTTTTGGATGCTGCTACTATAGAAAATTTTAAAATAAATAAATAAATAACCCCAATTATTCCAGGAAAGGGCCCACATTTTCATCCTAATCAAAAATCCTATTGCAACTTGTTTGAAGAAAGCTTTTTCTCTTATCCTGCAGTACATCTGTCTCATCTGGCACGGTTTCTGATTCTGTGAGGTTGCAGGTACCATTAAAATATTCTTGATTTTGGTATGAGTTGATTGTTTTCTCAGTACTTAAGATTGTAGCCTTTTCTTTTTTCCTTCAGTGGGCTTTGTCGCAAGCCCTGTAACAAAGACCAACAATGCATCTGTGCTTAGAGACTGCAGTGTCAGTTTACAAGGCCAAATGCATTATTTTCAGTAGATGTATGTGATAGCTAGTTATCAGAACAGAAAACAAGTACCCTGTAAAAGAGAAATGCCATGGAAAAAGATGGGCATAGACTGTGCAAACTCCCCTGGCAGTCTTCCACACACCCCTTATCGAGTCTGACAGGGGCTCCAGCACAGGATCACACCTCCCACCTCCCCCGGCCGTCGCCTCTCCTGCTGAGGACAAGCAGCCAGGAGGGGAGCGAGTCCCTGCGATGCCCATGTTACATGGACACAGCCCTGGGGAGCTCAGGTTGCCTGTGCATGTGCCTTGTGGCAGGACTGGGTCTGCCTATGTCATTCCTAGCATGTCCCTCTACCCCCTGCCTGAACACCTCTGGTAGCAGGGACTTCAAAATTTCCCCAGAGAATCTAATCCATGAGAAACTCCCTTTCCGATGTCTAACCTAAACCTCCCTTGCAACAATGTAGACACTAATATTTTGTCCCATTCACCAAGGGAGGTGAAGTCTACCTGCAAAGCTCAGTCCATAAAGGAAGAAGTGATAATCTAAAGACAGGTCCCCTAAAGGCACGTCTAAATAACTACAAATGTGCCATAACCTATGTCCATCAGCTGCCCAGAGAAAGTCTCTGCTGCTTTGTGCTCAGCCTCTTCCTATTTAGTAGAGGTGAATGAGATTCACCTACTTTTTCAAGGCTTCACAACCCCTTGTTAGCAAGTCTGAAACATTAAAACTGTATTCAGGAGATGAACTCGAAGAAAGATCAGAGAGCATATGGGATTAATAGTTCCTATGTAGTTCTAAAAAATTAAAGAAAGACCGACAGTGTACTAAGCTTTTTAAATAAATAATAAAAAAAATAGGACCAAATAAAGAAACACTATATGTATGTAATTTTTGACCTTGCAGTTGGAGCTAGCCATGTTTTATGTGGGATCTACCTCATAGGGATTTCCAGACTTGAAGCTGCATTCCTGTGAGTGTACATACATGCAGCTGTGTGTAAGGAAGCTTGGA